>NC_142025.1:21056076-21356076 GCF_049901735.1 Notechis scutatus
AGGGAGAAAGTTGGAAGAATTATGAAAGCTGCTTTCAACCGGGACAAGGCAAGAGAAAGTGACCTGGAATCTTGAAGGCTGCTAAGTATACATTGTTTCTAGTGAGAGTTACAAGCTGCGAATATCCTAAAAGGAAAGTTTTTTTTTTTTCATTTCACTCTCCTTCCTAACGTGACAGTGGATGGAAAAAATCTTTTTGGCTGTGAGTGGGAAGGGAGAGGAAAAAAAATTGGAGCAAAATTTGAAAATAAGGAGAAGATTGCCTAGAACTTTAAAGAGTTACTAAACATCAATAAGGCTTCTAAAAGATATATTTTAAAGGGAACTTTGTGATTAAACTTTAACCCCAGAAAGAGAAAGTGAAGAAGGAGAAGGTATTTAAAAGAAACAGCTTGTTTGGATTGTTTGGTGATTTTGGAACTTCTGAGAATTATTTCTGATTAAAAGCACTTGGGTGGTTGTTTGGAAAAACTTTTTCTCTACACAATGGGATCACTTGTGGATGGACTGAAACTTGTATACCAAAAATATGAAAAAGAAAAGCAAGAAGGGAAAGATGTCCTTGGCACTCTTTTTCAATTTTTAGAAATGGCGGTTTATACTTATGTAAAGCTGAATGAGCAACAGGATGATGGGGACAAAGAAGAAGCCATCTTTGATGAACAAATAACTTTGGTCGGAGAAGGAAAAAAGAAAGAGAAAAAGGAAAAGAAGACTTTAAGATCTGGAAAAACAACCCAAAAAGAGAAGAATAAGGTGAAAAGGGGACATTATGTTAGGAAACAACAGAAAGGGGGAAAACAGAATAAAAGGGAGGTGGAGAGACAAGGGGATAAAGAGGACAAGGAGAAGAAGAAGCAAGGGAGAAAGGAAGGGATGAGAAGCCTTAATGGTGGGGAGCAAGATTTGAAGAAGCAAAAGTTTTTTAGAGATAATGGATAAATTTTATTGAAAAAGGGATTCTAGAAAGGTACATAAGATTGCATGTCTATATTTGTATTTAGAAATAACCATAAAAAATTGGAAATAATATGTAATTTAAAATGTGATAAAATACTTAGTATAACCTAGTGAAATTTTTGTTAAGAAAAAGGGAGTACTGTAATGAAATATGATTTAAGATATGTGATGGGGGGGGAAATAATTTTGGAAAGCATAAGTGTTCCCACAAAGGCATGATATTTAATTGAAATGAGTAAAATGTTTAAGATATAAATGATGGTTAATATTAATGATTAGACTATGTTATCCTAGTGAAACTTTTTGTGAAATGAGAGATTTGAAGTAGAAGAAGGAGGAACATCGTAATGAAATAATGAGCTATAATATGTGATGTGGGGGGGGGGAATAACTATGGAAAATAGGTGCTCCCATAAAAGTATGTGATTTAACTGAAAAGTAATGTGTTAAATGTTTAAGATATAAATGAATATCAATATTAATGAATAGATTTGTATTGGTTTTGATAATATAGTATAATTTTAGAATGTACCAGACAGAATCCCAATGTAAGTTATGTGTTTTATATTAAGTATTATAAATATAGGGGAAAGAGATAAAGGCATCATACTCCATTTAGTATATAGGAGAAGTTTTTTTTTTCAAAGAAGAAAGATAAATGGATAGCTGGAAATAGAACAGACAAAGAATAATAAATATTATGATTCGAATTGAGAGGAGATAAATAAAATAAAATTGAGAAAATTTAAAAGAGAGAAGTTATATAGAAAATTGAAAATGTTAATAAGATATGAAATGGTATGTAAAATGAATATGAATTTGAATTTGTGTCTGTACCAAGAGTTTTAACCCGGGACCAAGCAACTTTCAGAAAAGAGATTTTTTTATGTTTTTATGTTTTGTGTTTTTGTGTATCCATGTTTTGTATGTCTTTAAAAATTAATAAAATTTGTTCAAAAAAAAAAAGAAAGAAAAAGAAAACCTTTGCATTTTCACTAGCCAGTCAGTTTCCTAGTAATTTCCCTCAACCAAGATGAAAAAGTCCCAGAAGTTCTCCCCTATAATCAAGTGTCCACATCCTCAGATAAAATAAACTGATGTTTATCCATCAAAACCAAATCAGTGGTAGCTTCATTCAGTGTCTTTTACCAACAGGAGTATATTTTATCTTCATCAGGTTAAATATTTTTTATTCTGGGTATGTTCCATATGTGGCTGAGGGTACCATCCAAGCAATCTTATTCCAAAAGTAAATAGATGCAGCCAACAGAAGAATGAAAAGTTCCTTAAATTGATTTACATAGAGTGACATTTAATTTCATTAAATTAAAGTTAAATTCCATTATTTTTAAACATTGAATTTGTTGAGTTACAATGTCAACCAGTCATATTAAAATGTACTTTAATAATAACTTTTGAAGGCTTGTGGGAGACTTCTGGCTTCTATTTAAATGGAGCAGCATGAAGAGTACATAGAAAACAGTTTGAAAGATGTAATATGAATGACTACAATTTGCAAATTTTATCTCCTGAAATGAACATTATTAAAATGTTCACGCTGACCCATAGAAAATCTAACTGCTACCAAACAATGCTCTTTTAATTGTGTGTAGCAGTTGCATAATGCAATGTTATGCTTCTTGAGGGTCATTTTAAAACTAATATTTGGGCACTATTCAATAATACCAATGAAAGAAGTATTATCTCACTCTGCTGTTCAGCAGCCAATATTGTGTTTTGTCTTTGTAACATTATGGAGCAAGGCAATGAAATGAGCTGCATTTGACCTTGTTAGCCAATCTTGGTTTCAAAGATTCCCATATATCCATTATTTCACATATAAATCATTCTCTAAAGTAGCAGTAACACTTTTACCCTCTTTCTCTATTATACAGTTATCTCCCCTAAAGGTTACTACATAACCAAGATTAACTAAAGCCCTCACTGATAGCAAATTAAATTTTAGTTTAGGTACATATAACATAGTTAAATGTTCGTTTATACAAGAACAATATGCAGTACCTTCACCAGATGCATTAATCTTCCATCCATTTGCCAATGATACATGTTGTTTACTTGTGGACATCTTTACAAACCTGTTTCTATCTTTAGTAATGCATTGTGATGCTCCACTATCAACAACCCACAAATCATGGTTTACAGTTGAATTGCTAGACATAGCTAAACTAATATTCTTCTTGGCCTTCTGGTGTTTACCAGTATTCTGTTGTTTTCCTTTCTTACAGAATTTAGCTATATGTCCCCTAGCCCCACAAGTGAAACATTTCCTAACAGTATAGACAGTTGAAGACAAATCCTCTTCTTGTGGTTGTTCCTTCCTCAGTTGTTCTCTATTCAGCCGTCTTCTTGCTTCTTCTAACAATCTTCCAGTTATGTCAGTCAATGTCAGTTTATCTCTGGGCAGGACTTCCAGTGAAGATAGATAATCATCATAACTTTCATCCACTGAGGAAAGAATAATGTAAACTTGATGCAGCTCTGAAAATATCAGTTCCTTTCATGTAGCTCTTGAAAAGTTCTTTTCATGAAGTTCAAATGAGCTAACATATCTCCACCTTTCAGAAGACGTGCTCTAAACAGTTTACATGTAAGATGTATGTGCGTACCTACACTGTCACGAACATAAATCCTCTTCAAATTCTCCCAACACCTAACAGCAGACTCTTCTCCATGAATATGGACTAGCTGCTGGTTACTCAGTGTTAGTCCAATTATACAAAGAGCTCATTCATTGTTCTGTTTAAAGTCAGCAAGCTTCTTGGCATCGTCCTCATTAGCTGGATCCCAAGCGTTTACATCCAGTGGGTCTTGAACTACATTCCATAAACCTTCTCTACGCAGAAGTAGACTGCACTTCATTGACCAGGAAACATAGTTTGTTCCATCCAACCGGGTTATCAGTGATAGACTTGTTGAAGTGACTTGTGCCATCTTTATCAGGATAGTAAACCACAATTAAACCGTAAACAGCTGTCTGTATACAGTACTGTGTATTCACACTAACTCTCAGTTATCTGAGCCTGGAATGGCCTGGGCCCATAACCAGTGTTGAGGTAATTCCCCATTAGGAGAATGAGCACATACAGTGAGACGTATTGAGAGAAGTGTTTGAATAATACACACACAGCACACAGATACACTGTACAGTAAATGTAGGTTTTTACTTCCAGAAACTTTTAAGCAAAATTCAAAATAAGCAGTCCAAAGTCATTCACAGGTAAAATCAGTCAGTTTTCAGTCCAGGGATAATCCAATAACAAAGTCCAGTATCATAAACAGTACAGTAACAGACTTACATCAAATCCATGAATAACAGTCAATTAGAAGAAAAATGGAGGAACGGCAAAACTCTCCAACAGAAGGAAAAAGAGACTCACTGAGACACACTCTCTTTTGAGACTAAGACTCTCTTCTGAGACCCAGGTTTCTGGCTCCATCGTATGACCGTTTGAGAAACCACACCCAATTACAGTTTTGCATTTTCTTAAAGATACAGTATTAAAATGTCTATCCTGGTTTATATATTTCCAACCCAAATAGCTGTTAGGTGACTTATATTCCTAACACTGCTCATGGCCACAGAAGAATGAGGTGTATTCAGAGGTGGTATTCAGCAGTTTCTGACCAGTTCTGGAGAACCGGTAGCAGAAATTTTGAGTAGTTCAGAGAACTGGCAAATACCACCTCTGACTAGAGATTTTACAATATCCTTCCCCTGCGATGCCCACCATATCCTTCCCCGCGATGCCCACAGAACTGGTAGTAAAAAAAATTGAATCCCACCACTGGGTGTATTCTCATGCAGCTTCTAGAACTTCTGAAAATCACACAAGAATAGAGTATCCTTTCATGTGGTTTTCAGAGGCTGCAAAAGTCACAGAAGAGCATTCTTTGAAGCCATTTTAAGAGCAATGGCCTTGTATGATCCAGACCTGCCTTGGGTAGGCCTTAGCTTTGTCAAAGAGAAAGAGAGCATTGACTCAAGGTAAATGACATGCAGCAGATTCTGGGGATCTCACACATAACTGGACTGTATTTTTTTAAAAAATAAATGAACATGTAAAGAATCGTTTCTCTTTTGTTTGGGGGAAGTTAAGAGGTGACATGCCAACAGCATGAAGTTAGACTTTTTCTGAATTTTTGACATGCCGAGCCCAAAAGATTCACTACCATTGCCCAAGGTGAACAAAAAGCTCCTATTCTCATAGACTGAAGGCAATTTTTTTCCTCCCGAGAAGGACTATTTTCCAGATGATCTTGGATAGCTTATGCATTAGTGGGGACCCTTCCTGGTTCAACTTGTGCCACTGTTACGCACCTATAAATAGTCAGCCGGGCTATTTTGGGATGGGGTTTATTTTGAGGGAGTGCTAGACCCATGTTCAGAAATAGCTTGATTGACTGGCTCAGATGCAGAAAAGGGATTGTGAAAAGCATCAGAAACCAGTGCCTCAACACCATGAAAAGTAGTAGAATAATTGAGAATAACACAGTGCTGGTAGTGTAGCCATAATGTGTATTATAGAAGACCATGGCTCTTTTCTAAATATAAACACGAAACATTTTGCAGTAAGAAGCAGTGAATAATCTATATATATTTCGATAGAATCATAACTCACAGATTACAGGATGTACCTATTTTATTTTTTATATATTTATATTTTATAATTTTATTTATTTACAGGCAGTCCTCGACTTATGACTACAACTGAGCTCAACATTTTTGCTAAGTAAATCAGTTGTTAAATGAATTTTGCCTCATTTTACAACCTTTCTTGCCACAGTTGTTAGGTGAATCACTGCAGTTTTTTTAAAAAAATTTATTGGTTTTTAAAAACAAACATAAACAAACAAAACATAAAAACATCAAGCCATCTTCCATATGTGTACATACAGTGTGCCAGTTGGTTTACAAATTGCTTTGTGCTTCCATTTCGTAGTCTTCAACCACAATTACGTTGCATATAATCTCATATTCTCAATCAAAAATTAAATACCTTAGTATTATTATTAATCAATCATTTGACTATCCTTTTATTCATTCATGTTTTACAAGATAACCATAATTTACTTAATTTACATAATTTATTTCCTCCTGTGATGGTATTGTCTCATTTTTCCGGTTTTTAGCAAATACAATCCTAGCCGCTATTAATACATTTACAATCAGATATTTCAACTCTTTAGTATATATTTCAGGTAAAATTCCCAATAAAAATATTTCTGGTTTCAAGTCTATATGTTTTTTGTCATCTTTTCCAACCACATGTAGATTTTAGTCCAGTATTTTTTAGCATCCGCACAAGTCCATCACAAATGGTAATATGAGCCAGGTGTCTGATGACATTTCCAACATTTTTCGGATTTATTCTTGAACATTTTTGCTATTCTTGTCAGGGGGAAATGCCACCTGTAAAACATCTTATACAAATTTTCTTTATATGCTGTTGACATTGTCATTTTATAATTTTGAGACCACAATTTTTGCCATTTCTAGAGTCTAAATCGATCTCATATCCAAAATTCTTCCCCCAAGCAATCATAGTTTCTTTAACTTGTTCTTCTTCTAATTTAATTTCTAATAAATATCCATACAGTTTTAAAATTACCTTTTCATCAATACCTGTCAAAATCTTATCTAAATCAGTCAATTTATCATAGAAACCTTCCATTTTAGAATCTTTATCATACCTTGAATGCATTTGTGCATATGAAAACCAATTCATCTTTATACCTTGTTCCTCTAGTTTTTGTATAGATTTGAGTTCACCCTTTTCATTCAATATTTCACCATATCTAACTGTTTGTTCTTTTCTGTATATTATAGGATAAGAAAATGCTTCAATAGTCCATAACCAGACTGGAATTTTCAGATAACATTGTCTTTTAATCTTCTCCCAGTTTAACCACAGAGACTCCCGTATATAATGTCTTCTAAAATACCCCTGTGTTTTAGTTCCTTTATACCATAAAAAAGCATGCCACCCCAACAACAAATCATGTCCTTTTAATGTCAACAATCTAGTATTTCTTATTGTTATCCATTCCTTAACCCACATCAGATTTGTAGCTTGATAGTACAACTCCCAATTAGGCAAACCAAATCCTCCTCTAATTCTAGCATCTTGCAAAAGTTTTAACTTTATTCTCGCTTTCTTACCTTGTCATATATATTTCAACACAATTTTATTTAGATCTTCAAAGTAATCTTTTCCAAGCCTAATTGGAATTGTTTGAAACAAATATAAAATTCTGGGTAATATATTCATCTTGATTGTTGAAATTCTCCCTATTAGTGACAGTTGTAAATTTTCCCATTTCGCCAAATCTAGCGCTATCTGCTGTTTAAGTTTGATATAATTATTCTCTTTTAATGTACTACATCTTGCTGTCAAATATATCCCCAAGGGTTTGCCCAACTCAGTTTTGCTAATGTGAAAAAGACAATTTCCACAAGTTTTTGATAACAGTCTTAAGAAATAGTTGGATTCCCTCATTGTACAGTTTTCCACAGTGTTATGGTTCAAAGACCACAATTGCTTCCTGGAAGACTGCCTGGAAGAAATTCTGGGAAAGTGATTTGTCTTTTCCTTTACCACCACAACAGTAGGGCTGCACTGATTCATAGAATAAGCCCTATCATAAAACAATGCATTGAAAAATGCTCCATTACTTTTTCAGAGGTTTCAATCATTTCAGTCAGCTTCCTATTACAACAGGGTTGTTTGAGGGATTTCCAAATTGTGGAATATTTTAGGATATTTGCTTATGAAGATTTGTTTCACTTTTTGCACTCTTAGGATTTCACATCTTCACATTTCCTTAAAAATGAATGATATGGTTTTGACTGAATACACAACTGTACTTTCTTCAGAAAGGAAGATAATTGTTAGAAAATAATTCCAACCACATGTAAATGATGGGAAATGTATCCAGTTTTATTGACCAATATTGGATCACGTTACAGTGTGGTTGCCGTTATATATTTTTTCCTATTAACTTAATCTCTACTCCCAACATAACCACCATCCCCAAAAGACATAATATACTCAAAGTTATTTTTTAAAAAAATATTATTTTCTGTTGCAATACTTCTCTCGTGCATGGTAGAATATTAGAGTAACTTTTCACAGTCAGGCCCAGTCATCTCTAAAACCAGAGTTCCGGTTCTCTTAGGTAAGGAAGATCAAGGACAGATATAACATAAATTCTTGGAATGCATTTAATTGTTAACAAAGCAGTTGAATTCCTGTCAGTTTCTCTTTACTCCATCTTACAATAAATCAAATCAAAGAAGATTATTTTGTATTTCTTTCTCACATTTTACTCAGGACTGAATAATCTTTTCTAAACTTCCTCCAATTTCTTTAATGGTTTTCTTATTCCTTCCAATTTCCAGGGGCCTCTCTCTTTATCTCTTGTTTAGAAATATCTGCTCTTAACCCAGAGGTAGTTGGATAATAGTGGTTGATGGACCTGTTACCGGTCCTCCATGAACTTCTCCAGCTGTCTTCTAAAGTCATTCAAGTTAATAACCATCTAAGGAATTCCACAGATTAATTGTAGGCAGGAGTGGGATACGACAGGGTTAACTACTGGTTCGGCATTTACGAGCTTCCCTGCACGCTGAGAGACGCACGCCTGTAAATCGTCATCAGCATGCTGCGTGCAGAGAAGCAGCCTTTGAAACAGTCCTCTTTTCCTGCATTTTAACTGCAGCTGTGCCTCTTTTGGCAGCTGAAGTTGAAAAATCAGGAAATAAAGATCAGGTAAGAGCCCAGGTGGTCAGGTGGGCAAAAACATCAGCAGACATAGAACTGGTTCTATGTCTGCTGCTCTTCAGAGCTACTGGTTCTACAGAGGTGGACCCACCCCTGATTGTAGGCTATATGAAGCCCTTCCCAGTCAACTTCACTGGGTGATTCATAGTCCTAATGATTTTTTTAAGAAAGGGAAAAACTTTTTCCTGTTCACTTTCTCAAAGCTATGTATAATTTTACACCTCAATTATGTCTCCAGATGGGTATCTTTTTTCAAAGCTAAAGACTCTCAGACTTTCTCTCCTTTGTACTCTAATGGAAATTATTGAGTCCCCTGATTATTTGGGTTACTCTGGAAACTCAAATTGTGTGCAGTGTTCCAGATCACATACCACTAGGTGCCACTATTGCACCTTGGAATAAGCAGTGTTTTTTTTTTAAGCAGTTACACATTTTTAGAACCTATTTTGCTATTCTACCACATTCATGTTGGGCAATTCTGTAGAGTGAAAGAGGCCACCCATATAATTTGTTGTTTAGAGATATGCTCCCATTAGTTATTACTACCACAATTCCTGGTTTAGTTCTATCAAGACTGGATATTTCTGATTACATTTTTTTCTTTTTCTTTTCTTTTTTTAAAATTACAAACCCTCTACTTCCACACCATGAATAATTGTAGGTTTGACAAATGTTGGCACATGTTTTAATACTACCCCTGTCATGATTACTAGCAAATATGCTCCCCAGTACAAATAGAAATGGAGTTTTGGGAATCAGTAGAAAAATGAGATGCATCATCTTTTTAATGATATGATTAGTTATTACTACGCCTCCTCATAGCTGCCTCCCATAGATCTTCCTTAAAAAGAAAAAAATAGATTGAAAAACAGCTATGATATTAAATTTGTGGAATTTTTGCCTCAAAGCCAACATCTGTTGTGAAGGTGTATGTTATCAAACCTTTGTCTATGGAGATTCTCAAACCTCCATATCATGATTATCCCAAAGATGCTTCTTTCCAAAAGGCAACTGGGTTTTCTTGTTTGTTTTCCTTTGAAAACATTCTCATCCAAGAAGCAAAATTCCACTTGCCTTTTGAAAAAAAAAGCCCTTTTGCCTCATCATATCTTGTATCTTTCTTTACATGGAAGAAAGGGAATTCTGTACACCATGGGATAGGGCAAGGCTGTGGAGAGGAAAAGAGAAGAGGCCTCTAATGGAGGCATGGTGGGCTAAAAGATATTACAGGCCATACTTGTTTCATGGAGAGAAAGTGCCTTTGCTTCGCCATTAAAATAAAAGTAAAAATGTACACTACAAAATAAGCATTCTTAAGAAAGGAAAGAGAATAGTAGTAGAGCAACAGGTCTACTTCCAAGAAAATCAAAAGCTTTTTAAAGATTATCTATGATAGTTCTTGTCGTGTCTGTCGCAGGGAAGGAGACTCGGGAGCCAGTGACTTAGTTCAGCTCTTTATTAAGTCCCGAGATCGGCTCGGGCTACAGAAGAAAAGCGGTGGCTTTTATTCTCTGGCTGCGGCGGCGCGCCAATGGCACCTTTGAATCTCCGCGATTAGTTTCCACCAATCGCGGGGATTTGCGGCGGGCCAATCAGTGCGGCTCGCTCAGCCAATCAGGTTGCCGTGTGTTCTGACCAATCACAACGCGGCGCTTGCAAGTATGTTAATGGATCGTACAGAACACCCCTCCCCTCTTGGTATGGTCCCACGTAACGTAGTCCCGTAAGTAGGCGGGGCTCCGCACTTGCCTACTTGATCTGCGCAGGTTAGTTGCTGGTTGGCCTTCGGCCGGTTTGGTCGGGTTCTGTGTCGCTCTCTGCCTCGTTGATGGAACAGCCTGGAAGTGTGAGCTGGGCCTTTTGTTGCAGCTCCCTCCCGGTCTACCCGGGTTGGTCGAGCTGCTGTTGTCGCTGCTCCCGCTCGGTCTTTCCGGGCTGGTTGAGCTGGCCTGGCTGCTTCTCCCTGGTGAGGCTTCGAGCTGGGTGTCTGTTTCTGTCTCGGTTGGTAAGTATTCCTGGTTTCTTTCTGGTTGGGGTTGGTTCCCGGGGCCTTCCCTCCCCTCTTGGTTTGTGCTGGGGAGGTTCCCTTCTCTTTCTGTGTGTCTGTCTGTGCTTGTTTGCGTGTTGGTTGTGTTTCCCGTGGTTGTTCTTGATCTTATTTGATCGATGTGTCGTTTTCATTCTTGTCCGTCGGTTGTTTGTAGCCGGTACGAGCGGGGACCTGTTGCTTGGGTTATCGTCGCCGGTATCCAGAGGGGGTCCCCTCTCAGGTTTTTTGCATATACTGCTTTGCCTGGTGTAAATGTTCAGTACCTGCTTGATGAATCGGTTTTTCGGGGTTGTATGTGGGGTGAAACCTATCCAGGGGGGACCTTAGTTTCCTCCCCATTAGGAGTTCTGCGGGGCTTTTGTTGGTCGTTGTGTTTGGGGTTATGTGCTGGATGAAAAGAAGTTTATTTATTTTTTCCTGCATGTTTCCAGTCTTGATTTTTTGAATTGTTTTTTTCGTGAATTGGACCATTCGTTCCGCCCTACCATTCGCCGCCGGATGAGCCGGTGCTGTCAGGGCGTGCCGTATTCCCTGTTCCGCTAGGAATTTCTCGAATTCCAGAGCGGTGAACTGTGGTCCGTTATCTGACACGATCACGTCTGGGAGGCTGTGGGTTGAGAATAGTCTGTTGAGTTCTCGGATGACGGCCTCGGTGGTGGTAGTTTTCATGTCGCTTACCTCCAGCCAATTGGAGTAAGCATCTACCGTTATGAGGAATGTGTGTCCTTTTGTGGGTCTGGCGAAATCTATGTGTATCCTGGACCATGGTCCCCTGGGGGTTTCCCACTCCCGGATTGGGGTGGCGGGTGGGCATGGTCTGGATTCCTGGCATTGCTTGCAGCTAGCCACCCAGGCGTCAATTTGCTTGTCCATCCCTGGCCACCAAGAATAGCTTCTGGCCAGGGCTTTTGACCTGACGATTCCCGGGTGCCCCTCGTGCAACAAGTCCAAGAACCTTTTTTGTAATTTTTCTGGGATTACCACCCTGTCCCCCCATAATATACAACCCTTCTGCATGGAAAGTTCCAATTGTTTGTTTTTAAAAGTCCTGAATGTCTCATCGACGTCCTTTTCCGGCCAGCCCTTCTCCGCCCATTGTAATACCCGCACCAGACGTTTGTCTTTATTGGTTTCGTGGACAATGTCTGATGCGGTTAGGGGGAGGTTGGGTATGGCCTCGATGCTCAAGGTGGATGTTGTGGGTTCTGGGTCGGCGTCCAGGTCGGGTAGCGGTGTGCGGCTCAAGGCGTCTGCGTGTGTGATTGTTTTGCCGGGTCGGTGGATCAGCCGGTAACTGTAGGCGGCGAGGAACTCAGACCACCTTGTCATTCTTGGGGATAGAATGTTCGGGGTGGCCTTGTTCCCTGCCAGGATGCCCAACAACGGCTTGTGGTCCGTGATGATGGTGAATGTCCTGCCGTGGAGGTACTCGTGGAATCTTTTGACGGCGGCGATGATTGCCAGGGCTTCCTTGTCGAGTTGGCTATAGTTCCTTTCTGGCTTCGACAAGGTTCTTGAGTAAAAGGCGATGGGTGCTTCGTTTCTGTTTGGGAGTGTGTGGCTGAGGATCGCCCGATCCCGAACGGTGATGCGTCGCACGTGCCTGTCAGCGGGAGGGTCTCGTTGTATTGAATGAGGACGGCATCCGATGTGAGTAGGTCCTTGGTTTGGTTGAAAGCAGTTTCCTCTCATTTCCCCCAGGTCCAGGTGGCTGTTTTATCGAGCAGCCTATGCAACGGTTCCGCTGTGGTCGCCTTTTGGGGTAGGAAAACATTGTAGAAATTAATCAGCCCAAGAAATGCCTGCAGTTCTGTTTTGTTCCTTGGTCTGGGGGCTTCTTTGATGGCTCTGATTTTTTTCTTGATTGGGTGAATGCCGTGCCGGTCTAGGAGATATCCTAGGAACTCGGCCCTCTCTGTATGCAGCTGGCATTTTTCTTTTTTGATTTTAAGCCCGGCCTCTTTGAATTTTGTTAGTACCTCCATCAGGCGACCCTCCAGTTCTGTTTGGTTGGCTGCTGACACCAGTACGTCGTCAAAGTAGGGCACCACCCCCTTGATTCCTTGTAGGAGTCTTTCCATGAGGCTCTGGAAAATTCCTGGGGCTACGCTGACTCCAAACTGGAGTCTCTTACAGAGGAAAGCCCCCCAGTGGGTTACTATGGTCTGCGCCTCGGCAGTTTCTGCGTCGACCGGTAACTGTTGGTAAGCTTGTGCCAGGTCGAGCTTCGCAAAAACCTTGCCTCCCCCCAGTGAGTGTAGGAGGTGTTGCACTACTGGGACGGGATAGGCGCTTTGTTGTAAGGCGCAATTTAGGGTGGCCTTATAGTCCCCACAGATTCTCACCGACCCATCGGGCTTGACTGGGGTGACTATGGGGGTCTCCCACCGGGCGTGATCAGTTGGCTCTAGGACCCCCTGTTTGTTGAGCTTGTCTATCTGCTCATCGATCTTAGGCCGAAAACCCGCTGTGTTTAAAACCCGCTGTGGTTTTAAACGTATCGGGGGAACACTGGGGTCTAGACTGAAGGAAATAGGGGGCCCTCAGTACTTGCCTAGGGTGCCGTCGAACACTTCCTGGAAGTCCCTTGCGAGTTGCTTTTCCCAGTCTGCCTCTGCGATTTGGTCGATGCCCGTCACTTCGATTCTGAGTGGCGCGAACCACTGTAGTTCCAAAAGGCTGGGGTGGTCTCGGTCCACGACCGCCAAGGGAAGCTTTGCTGTGCGCCCTTTGAATGTCACTTTGAAGTGTCCTGTTCTGACTACCGGGATGCGGTTTCCTTGGTAGTCTTTAAGGATTAACTTCTGGCTTTCCAGCCCCCTCTTGTGGATTCCGGGCACCAGGCGCTTGATTTCCCACCATGCAACCATGGAGAGGTAGGACCCGGAGTCCACCTCCATTTTGCGTGACTTGCCCTCGATGCCCACTTCCACGTATACCTTCCGGGCATCTGCGCTTGATGAATGGCCGATGACGACTGTTTGGTGGGTCTCCTCTCTCCTCCGGTCCTCGCCATTCCATCGGCCCCGTCCGTCCCGGTTCCAACGACTCTCGGCTTGTCGGTCCCTGGGCCTGGGGGGGTGCCATCTCGTCTCCGGCCGCTGTTGTCTCGTCGTCGGGGGCTGTAGGCTTTCTTGAGGCGGCAGACTTGGGCGATGTGGCCTCTCTTATCACAGTGCCGGCAGATCGCGTCGAAACACCGGCACTCCAATCGAGGGTGGTCGCCTCGCACCTGGCACATTGGGGCCCCGACTTATGACTCCGTCGATCACGCCAGTCCCGTTCTGTTTGGAGTCGATGGATGTCCTCCTCTTCATCCGTGGGGTCGGAGGCGGAGTCAAGGTCGCCATGGTGGGTGGTGGTTTCCCGGTGGCTTGCTTCTGGACGTGTCTCGGTTGTCATGCTCGCCTCGGAGGTCATGGCTCGGTCCCCGGTGTCCTGTCTCCGCATTCGAGCCACCGATTTCTGGGTTGCCTCGACGGCGGTGGCTTCGGCAAGGGCGTCGGTGAGGGAGATGTCTCCTCTTGCCATCAGCCGGCTTTGTAGGACCGGGTCTTTGAGCCCGAGGACGATGGGGTCTCGTAGTGCCTCGTCCATGAAACCACACAGGCCTCCTAGATTCCGTAGGTCTGCCACGAAGTCGCTGATGCTCTCACCCGACTTCTGGTCCCTCCGGTAGAAGTCGTGCTGCCTGATGAGGGTGGGCACGGCGGGACATAGTGGCCTCGGAGCAACGGTTCAAGGTCAGCCCAGTCCATCGCCTTCACGTCCTCGGGTCTCGCAAGGGCTTTTGCCATTTTAAATACTGCGGGCCCGCAGTGTGTCAGGAAAACAGCCCTTTTTTTCTGCCCGTTTGTGTCCTTGAGGTTGCTACTCTCTAGGAACATCAGGAACTGATCAATGTACGATTCCCAGTCCTCAGTAGCTTGGTTAAAGGGGGCGGGCGGTGCGAGGCTGGCCATCTCGTCGGTCTCGTTCCCTCAGGACCACGTGCTCGGTGGGGGATCAGTTGCGGAATCCCACCTTCGTTGCCAGTGTCATGTCCGTCACAGGGAAGGAGACTCGGGAGCCAGTGACTTAGTTCAGCTCTTTATTAAGTCCCGAGATCGGCTCGGGCTATAGAAGAAAAGCGGCGGCTTTTATTCTCTGGCTGCGGCGGCCGCGGCCAATGGCACCCCTTTGAATCTCCCGCGATTAGTTTCCACCAATCGCGGGGGATTCACGGCGGGCCAATCAGTGCGGCTCGCTCAGCCAATCAGGTTGCCGTGCGTTCTGACCAATCACAACGCGGCGCTTGCAAGTATGTTAATGGATCGTACAGAACAGTTCTGTCAACCTTACAACATTGAGAAGCAAAGAACTGTTTGGCACCAAGTGACTTTGGTCTGGAGGAGAGGAAAATAAAAAGTTTATTCAGTTTAACTCCATGGAAAAGGGAAATGAAATAAATTGCTTGTACATGCATCTATCCATATCCTTATTTCTTTGTTATTCTTTCTTTCTTTTGTATGCCAAAAATAGTATTTTCTGTGAGGGAAAGTCCAAAGCCATCAAGTCATTTTTCCCCTTGAAAGTCCTGTTATTCAGTTGAAATTCAAAACAGAATAGGCAAGAGTTCCTGTCAATTTGGGAATGGGATGCTCATAACCAAAACAAAAAAAAATTTCAAAGAAAAATAATCAGCTTTATTCCAGTTTCAAACACACAGAAAGTTAAGCCAGAAATAACTGACTTAGCTCATAAACACAGCTGATATACTGGATCACAGAAATCCAAAGCTGATTTTGAACTAGTTTGGTTCATTAGTAGAAATGATCAATAATTACAGTCATTTCTAGAAAGACTGGAATGCCTTCTGCTTGTGACATAAGTAATATCTATACAGATAAAATCCTTCCTTCCTTTCCTGTCCTTTATTTATATTTATTTTGAATGTCACACACTCTAAGTCATTAGCCTCTCCCTGCGTTCCCTCTTATTTTTTTAGCATCTTTTAAAATTTCTAACTAATTAATATTTTGACTTGCTATATACAGCATCCACAGGTGTGGAATGACTGACACAGCTCTGATAGACTCCATCTGGTTACAGCTGATAATATAATCCTAAAGGCTGATGGGTAAGCCTTTACAGGCTTAAAAGGCAGCAGAGTCATCTATTTGCAGGAGTTAGGGATGGGAGAGAAAAAAAAATTGGAAACTAATATTATGAATCAGCAGGAAAAACTGGGCAAAGAGAATGCCTGTATAGGCAGAATGGGAAATCATTCTAAAATCACTTTCTTCCCATGTGAATGATGAGTCACCTAATATATTTTTTCTCTAACAAAAATACAAAGGGTTGGAGTGCAGAGGATTCATTGAATAAGACAATATAATTTTTGCATAATATAAAGACAACTTCCTTCCATTACTTATTGCTTTGTCTTTCAAATATTTTTTATACCATTGAATTCTTTAAGAATCTTAGCATTGTCAGCAGAGTGATAACTTAAGCATAATCACAAAATCTATAGGAAATATAGGTAAATAATGCCTGGCTCCGAATCTCATAAAGATTTGAGTAGCTTCCTACATATATAAATAACAGATATGGATTAAAAATTATCTCTCCCAGCCCAGCTGGAAGCTTTCTTTTGAAGGCACCGAGGCTTTATTATGTCTATGAAGCTGTAGACAAAGAAGTATTGTTTTTAAAAATGTATACTTGTATGTTTTTTAAAAAAAACACTGCTTGTACAAATGTATGATGGGAAAGTAAATATGTGAAGACTATCTGCCAGGATAGATAAGGATTTCCCCCCTGAATTAGCAGAATAGGTGGAGCTGAAATTAGGATGCAAATGCAAGTGATTTTGCAGTCATAATATCCAGCTATTTTGAGAGTTCACTGAAAAGATGAAATGTTTTTCTATTCACAGTATTGCTTCATGAATAGAATTAACCTACAGTAGATCATCTCATGAGCAAATCTGATTGGATGGGTAGCAAGGTGATGTTATCACTGTGATTCTTGGTTGGTTGGAATTTCTCACAATGTGCTTGTTCACAAAAATAAATTTTAGCAAGAGGCAATTATTCTGGTAACCATTCCCTACACTGCTATCTCAATTTAATCTTCCCATCCTAACCAAATTAGTGACAAGATAATATATTCCTGATTTGCTGACTTTTAGGATTATCATTAGATTGTAGAAGATCTGATTGGAAAATTCCAGTGAAACTTTTACTTAAACCATTTTTGTGATAAAGAACCACTGCAGTTTCTGAAGTAGTGGTGTTACAAAGATGCATGTGAATATGCTCATAATTACTCAGACAACTACATGGTGACCCAGTTGAAGATTCAGTATAGAAGTATAGCATATTATCATACCTTTGTATACCTTCAGAGGTAGCCCAATGAAGAACATATTACAGTAGTGTAGGCACAAAGTAAAAAGGCCATGAATAGCCATAAGATCCAGGAATTTGCTGTCCAGATTAAGGGCCATATCACCCAAGGATATTTAACTCCATTTGCAACCAAATATGCTTTTTTCTGGACTTGATTGGCTTCTGAATCTATATTTTATCTGTCTTGCTACCATTCAGTCTTGGATTATTTCTCTCCCTCTAGGCACCAAATCAGTACCTCCTCCTCTGTATCTTCTGTTCAGTGCTTAATTTCTCCTCACTCACAAATACTAACTGGAGCCAGTCATTTATGAAGAAAGACACTGCAAAACTATTTCTCACCTACTACCTTTGCTGCCAGTTCAACCAAGTTTGATGACATTGAAAACAGTTGAGAATTATAATAGGACAAAAAGAGTTATACTGGTCAATCCTAATTCTGCCAGTGGTCATTGTTAAGAGTGACCAATACAGTTATAATCTATACCCAGTTCTGAAACTTATTCCAAAAGAACCAGTTTATATGCTTGTTAAACAGAATGAACAGGGTTATGAATGAATTCTTGACTAAAATGTATGTAAATGTATTAAATAACATTTATCAAGTACATACTTTCTCTTTTTTCTTCTTTTCTTATTGGTTTTTAACTACTAACTCTAATGTATGGTAATGTTTAATTTTCATCACTAATGTTCACTAACAGAACATTTTATTTTAAAAATGATTTAAAATGTTTTGCTTATTATGTTTGAAGGGTAAAAATAGTGCACAACAAAGCTGAAAACATCAACATTCAGTACGTGAATGAATTGATTTTACAATTATTATTATTTTCCTTTCCATGTTAATTTTCAATCCAGATAGAGCCATCTTGTGGAACAACAAATATTGCAATTGAGAAAAACTTTTCTACAGACCCTGTATTTCATTTTTCCCTATTGGAAATGAATTGGCTACATTGCATAACAATGTATGAAGCTAATAATAATAATAATAATAATAATAATAATAATAATAATAATAATAATAATAATAATAATAATAATAATAATAATAATAATAATAATAATAATAATAGTAATAAAAAAATCTTGAAGGAACGGGAATCCTTTTAGGTTCTTACAAAAATTTTATTTCAGGAAGTGTAGTGTGAAAACTGTTTTTGGCTTTGCTAGTTTCAAAATTTGAACATAAACTGCTTACTGAAGTGTAAAGCAGAGCTAATAAATATTTACAAGAAGGAATATGGAAGAATGAAATGAAAAATATCCTGTAACCAGCAAACATGCAGCCCCTGGAAATCTGTGATGAGTTCTATTCAGGTACCTCTACAAACCATTAAATTCATCTAGTAATGTTGACATCCTTATAATTACACATCTGCCAGATTACACAGCAATTATTGGCAGACTAGGCAGAGCACAATTGTGTAGTACAATTTGGGGTTACTGGATGGGATGTGTGTCTAATTTTTCCCTTTCCAACACATTCTCCCCATGTATGTGTATGTGTATGTATATGTGTGGAAATATTAAAATGTATGTAATGAGGGGAAGAAATGAAGGAGGTTGTTGTTTATACTCTCAATTTTAGCTATGCCCAAAGGTTTGCAATTGCAACTCTCTGATGTCTGTCTATAAGCCTAATGGACTGCTCCTCCTTGCAGGAAACAAAAAAATAGAAGCATAGGGCCTCTTTTTGTCCAGGTAATTCCAGTAATTGGGTCAGCTTTATATTTGAGATAATATAATAAAGAACACTGCCAATTATATATGCTGTACCTTTGCTGTCACTATTCAGAAGTGTTTTTAAATAAAGCATTTACAGAATAACAATTTGGAATATATTAAAGTAACCCAAACACAAAGCAAACCCTCCTTAATTATAAACCTTTTACTGCTGGTTGGTTGGTTGAGTTGTGAACACATCAATTTTTTTAAATAGGGGATGTCTTATTATTGTTGTTATTTACATTTGAGAAGCCTCAAACCTACCTTCTCTAGGCTCAGAAGCTAAGCAGGAATAAAGCAGGCTAGTATTTAGATTGGAGAGCCATCAGAAAATCCCAGAGCATGTGCTATATTGGTGAGAAGGATCCCAGAAGAATACAATAATAATTATTTATTTGTTATTGTAAGAAAATTGAATAGATGCACCCAGACAGGCATTTGGAATTGAGGTCAACCAGAGAAGAAGTAGTATAAGTACTATTGAAGATTTCTGTCATGTTGCTGGAAGCCACACATTATATGGAAGTGCTATTTCCCAATACCTAAGGAAACAAAACCTCTTAATTTCATTTTATGGCCCAATCCAAGATCATACTCCAATTATAAAGTAAGCTTGCTATGTCTAAATAGCACAAATCCAGCCTCAGTTCCAACTCAGTTATGGAAAATAATTGCTTGATGTTATCCTAATAAATGATGATATTTGGCAGAAGGAGAGGAAATTCAGCAAAGGAAATCTCTTTCCCTAACTTGGCCTGCTCATATAAATATTTGATTTTATAAAAGGGAAGGAGAAACTATCAGAAGAATACATGTTATGCCAGTATATTTTTTCAACTACTGTATTGAAAGGCTGGTAGATTATAACTGATCTGAGACAAAGATCTCAAATCACAATGATTATTATGTGAAAGAGGAGAAGATGTTAAGCACAATACTATATTCAATGCAATACACAATACTATATCATGTTAAGCACAATACTATATTCACAGGATGTTAAGCATACAATACTGTATTCATAGGATGTTATGTGAACTCTGAATATTTTTACTATGAACCAAAGTGACACCTTCAGTACAGAGACTGTTACTGTCTGAAACAGAGAACATGTTTTAATTAGTGAAGAGGCAAGGAGAACACCGTGAACCAATCAACCATGTTCAAAACTCAGCCATCACAAAGTAATCTAACTAAAGCTATATAGTTTCCCCAAGGCTCTCTCAAGATAACAAGATAAAGTCAAGAAAACTTCATGCTTGATACCATTGTGGCAATAGTTCAGTCTTGGAGTATATCCTAAGAATTCAAGACTAGTGAGTGCAATGCATGAAGACTTTTAGTTGACTATTGTAAAGATTCAAGGCCAATATCTGTAGACGACCAAACCAAAGTGAATGTGTTTTTAAACAGTACAGACACAGCGATCTTTCAGATAAAACAGAATTGGAAGCATTAAAGTGTCATTTTTACATTTTATGCCCTGCAGCATCAGCCCTGAGTCAGCCACTGATGAGGGTTTATACACACTTGGAGAACTTCTGATCAAGCAATATGACAGTGAATTGTCAGACACAATTTCTGGGCAATTGCTGTCATTCAGATTTTTACTGAAATCTTCTGTTGTTAAAAAACCAGCAATAAAAAAAGTTGCAGAACTTCTTATGATATAAAACTGTGACCTATCATCAACTTTTATTGAAGTCTGCACAATATAGCCAACTTTTAAAAAAACATCTACAAGAGTGAATAGAGAGTTCATTCTCTACGCTTAAATTTATTTTTAAAAAATACTTACAAAGCAACATATCACAAAGGTGCCTAGGTAGCTTACCAGTGCTCTTTAGCTAAGCCAAAAACATGACTAATGTTATTATGATTCATCACACAGTCACCCAGATGTTTAGATGGGATTTGGCATGTTTATATACCTATCAACTTCTTCACAAGGTTCTGGAATAGGCATATGTTGTTTGACTTCCACTTTACATACTGCACACTGGGTTTTGGATTGTGTGAGTCCACCCCATCTTAAATGTCTACCTTATGGGAAAGAAAAAAAATATTTTCTTGCTTCAGTGACACTATGACAGTATTGTAAGAGTGGTCTCTTAAAATTTGGCTTCTGCCTTCTGACATCCTGATTTCCTGAATTAAAAGAATGACATTAAATCGTGAAAAGGAAAAAGGTAATTTCCTCTCTGATTGCTATATAGTACTTAGGCTCCAACTACCATTTTCAATTCCATTCTTGCTCGTTTAAATATCACTATTCTCACCCTCACGATTTTGCCTCAGCATTGCCCTCATGTGCTATCTTTGAACAACAAAATACCTTATCTTTGTAATTAACCATTCATCCCAGCAAAAAAAATCATCAATTAGTCATGAGTCACTCAGTTGATAAATCGAAGAAAGTGACATTGAAACAGAATTGATTTCCTCCTGACCTCAAACAATGACAATAACAAGTTACACAACTACACTTAAAAAAAAATCCCTTTTGTAATTTGCAGGTGCCTTCTGGACCATAATTGGATACTGTGGGTTTTGAAGAAAAGAATGGAACACTTCATCCTGGTTGTTATTATTACTTTTCTTTTGAGACAACCTGCATTTTAGGTTTGGGTATATAAACTAGATGACAAAATAAAGGATTTCAGCATTCCTTAAATTTAGAAATAGCAAGTGGCTACATTGCTAATTTGGTCTGTGCATTAATTCAGTGTTAGAGGCTAAGGAATTCCAGGAGATGAAGTTACACATTTTAAAATTGCCAGGGTTGAGGAATATTGCAGTAACCTGTTTTTTTTTAAAGTTTGTTGTGTGTTACCTATTCATTAAAATATTAGTGATAACAATAATCAAATATATTATACATGAAAACAAAAAACACTGAGAGTAAATATTTGAAGTTGAAAAATGAAGGGTCCTTTTTAACAGAAAATATACAGAATGAAGACTTAAATATGGTTTCAATGCTATGAAAGTGAGTTGCATAAGTATAAAAGAGGCCCTAACCCTATTCTTTGAAATGGTGCCAAAGTTGCAGAAATCTTCCAGAGGAACTGGTGAGTTTCACCAAATCAAATCTTTCAGGATTAA
Source organism: Notechis scutatus (assembly GCF_049901735.1). Taxonomy (NCBI): domain Eukaryota; kingdom Metazoa; phylum Chordata; class Lepidosauria; order Squamata; family Elapidae; genus Notechis; species Notechis scutatus. Next base: position 21,078,120 of record NC_142025.1, read on the forward strand.
AAGCAGCATCAATGTCTAATAATCATGAGGTCTATATATTAATTCGTTCCTCAGATATGTTGAATAAGAATTAGTTATTATCAGCCCTACAAGGTTGACCAGACCAAGAAATCAATGCGTGTACATCAATACTTCTTATAATAGCTATAGTAACCAAATCTTGCAAGCTTCAGTGTTCTTCTCTCTCCTTTATCTATGGAGGAACTTATCTGAGATGTTTCCTCAAGTTATTTTGTTGGCTTATATATATAAAGAATGGTTGCTGGAATTGGGTATGTCTAATTTAATGAAAAGAAGGACTAGGGGTGACATGATAGAAGTGTTCCAATATCTCAGGAGTTGCCACAAAGAAGAGGGAGTCAAGCTATTCTCCAAAGCACCTGAAGGCAGGACAAGAAGCAAAAGGTAGAAACTAATCAAGGAGAGAAACAGTCTAGAACTAAGGAGGAGTTTTCTGACAGAACAATTAATCAGAGGAATGACTTGCCTCCAGAAGTTGTGAATACTCCCAACGCTGGGAATTTTAAAGAAAAGATTGGACAACTATTTGTCTGAAATGGTATAGGGTTTTCTCAGGGATGGGATTCTACCGGTTCTGTCTGGTTCTATAGAACTCCTTGTTAACTTTCTAAGCAGTTCAGAGAACCGTAGTTAGAAGCAATCTCCTTTTGTTTTTTTCCACCCTTATTATATTCTTGACAGTATGCCTAGACTTCCTGTCTCCGGAGCTTCTGGAGCTTGACTTTCTTAAAGGGGAAGGGTTGTTCTAAGATTTTTACACTGCTGTTGGGAAAAAATACTTCCCTGGACAATCAGCACTTTGAAGAAATAATTGAATAATGAAGCAAAGCTTTTAGTGACAGGGAACCAAGATGAATTACATTCAGCAAGGCTTCTTGGCTAGCTAGAAAGATTGACATTCAAATGTGAGTTTACATACCCTTTCTGAGTTTTGGTCTAAAACTGGTTTTTGGTGCAGGTTAATTCTGTGCTTGGTGATGTTTAATCCTGTGTTTATTGATGGGATAATTTTCCCAATTCAACTTCAACAAGCAACAGCTACTGTTGTGATTTAACTATTTGTATTGTGTTTGAATTTTTTTCTGCCTCATGGTTTCTTCTTCTATTTGGGGAGAGGGGCTTTCTTCACTGCTTTAGTACTATCTGACACTGTTCTTTTGAGGTATACTTCCAAGTGGCAGGATGCAAGCTTGGCACTGATTTTTTTACTGCCTTTCTGGGAGCATGTGACCTGTTCTTAAATCTGAATGATTTCCTTAGGATATCTTGTGAGGTGAGTGAGACCAGCTGGTATCTTTAAGTGCTGCAAATGAATCTAAGGATTGCTTGTCCTGGGTGTGCTTTTTCTGGAGAGCTAAAGGGTTTCACTTTATGAGCAAGAGTTGGCTGCTGATAGTTATGATTGCATTTTAACTATTTTAATTCCTCAATGTGCTCTGGCACCCTGCCTGATTTATAACTCTGGCTTGCAGATATTTTTTAATCTAATGTTTGGTATTTAGGGCAGCTTTTTGCAAGCAAAGAAGTTTTTGTATTTTTGTACAGGTAATCCTTGACTTACAACAGTTCATTTAGTGACCATTAAAAGTTACAATGGCACTGAAAAAAGTGACTTATGACCATTTTTCACACTTATGACCGTTGCAGCATCCCCACAGTCATGAGAGGCCAGGCGAGGAGAAGTGCCCCTTGACATGAGTGATGTCGAGCTGGCCATGACTACCCAGTCACATGACCACCAAACCACACCAAACCACCAACTAAGCCACACCCACAGAACCGGTTCTTTAAAAAACTGAATCCCACCCCTGGGTTTTCTACCTGAGAAGTGAGTTGGACTAAAAGACTAAAAGACCTCCAAGGTTCCTTCCAATTGTGTTATTCTGCTTATGCCCCTCTTATCTGATCATTACTGTAGATGTGTTTTTCCTCCTGTTTTGCAAGGCCATTCTCTCTTCCCCCATAGCAGTGATGGTGAACCTTTTTGGCACCGAGTGTCCAAAGCGGGCACATGCGTGCATATCCAAAATGCACACGCATGCATATTCAAAATGCAAAATGCATGTGTGTCCTCTGCGCATGCACCTTGTCTTCCATGCATGCACCCCCCCATATGCATGCCCCCCTGCATGCACCTGCCCATGCATGGCAGAGACCCGAAGACCAGCCCATCAGCAGGAGGTACACGCACATGTGTGGCGAAGCTGAGCTGGGGTGATGATGTGCATGCTCACAGAAAAGGCTGTACGTGTCATCTGTGGCATGCGTGCCATAAGTTTGCCACCACTGCCCCATAGTTACCAGAAAATTGAAACAGAAGAGTGTTGCTGCAATTAAAACCAATAGTCTGATTAATCTCTGTAGGAGAATGGAGTCAAGTGAGAGCCATTTAGTTCATACGAAAGCTATTTGCATTATAACAAGTAGGATGAAAAACTAGCTTCCCCTTGGGTTTGATCCAGTCAATCCCTTAAGTGAATAAGTTGATTCATGCAAGAACTTCAAAGTCAACAATTTTAATAAAAAGTTTCCATAGGAGGTCTTCAGTAAAACTCTATGCAATTCAAAATAACCACAACTTTAATTTTTTTACACATATTTAATTAAACAAGAATTTTTTTACACATATTTAATTAAACAACAATTAAACAATATTCAAAGTACTCACTGTTATGAATCAATTTTTAAAAATTGCAAATTGCTAGGTCCTACATACCCTAGACATATTACATTTAATACTTTGTTGTCCACACCAGCCATAAAATATATTTCCTCTCTTACTGTATTTATTTCTCCATACATTGTGAGTAAATTTAGTTTTCTTTTCTTTTCTTTTTTAAACAAATTTTATTTTCAAGACAAACAATACATAAATACACATAAACACAAAAACATAATAACATAAAAAATCTCTTTTCTGAAAGTTGCTTAGTCCCGGGTTAAAACTCTTGGTACAGACACAAATTCAAATTCATATTCATTTTACATACCATTTCATATCTTATTAACATTTTCAATTTTCTATATGACTTCTCCTCTCTTTTAAATTTTCTCAATTTTATTTTATTTTATTTATCTCCTCTCAATTCATATCATAATATTTATTATTCTTTGTCTGTTCTATTCCAGCCAACCATTTATTTTTCTTCTTTAAAAAAAAAAAGAAGAAAGACTTCCCTGTACCATTTTAGAATGTACCAGACAGAATCCCATTGTATGTCATGTGTTTTATATTAAGTGGGGAAAGAGATAAAGGCATCATACTCCATATAGTGATATGGAGTATGATGCCTTATCTCTTTCCCCACTTAATATAAAACACATGACATACAATGGGATTCTGTCTGGTACATTCTAAAATTATACTATATTATCAAAAGTAATACAAATCTATTCATTAATATTGATATTCATTCATATCTTAAACGTTTAACTCATTGCTTTTCAATTAAATCACATACTTTTGTGGGAGCCCTATTTTCCATAATTATTCCCCCCCCACACCACATATTATAGCTCGATATTTCATTAAAATGTTCCTCCCTTCTACTTCAAATCTCATTTCACAAAGAATTTCACTAATATATCATATTCTAATCATTAATATTAACAATCATTTATATCTTAAACATTTTATCCATTTCAATTAAATATCATGCCTTTGTGGGAACACTTATGCTTTCCAAAATTATCCCCCCCCCCACATCACAATCTTGAATCATATTTCATTACAGTACTCCCTTTTTCTTAACCAAAAATTTCACTAATTTATATTAAATATTTTATCACATTTTAAGTTACATATTGTTTCTAATTTTCTATGATTACTTCTAAATACAGATATAAAAATGCAGTCTTATGTACCTTTCTAGAATCCCTTTAACAATAAGATTTATCCATTATCTCTAAAAAAACTTTTGCTTCTTAACATCTTGCTCCCCACCATTAGGGCTTCTCATGCCTTCCTTTCTCTCTTGCTTCTTCTTCTCCTTGTCCTCTTTAACCCCTTGTCTCTCCATCTCCCTTTTATTGTGCTTTCCCCCTTTCTGTTGTTTCTTAACATAATGTCCCCCTTTCACCTTATTCTTCTCTTTTTGGGCTGTTTTTCCAGATCTTAAAGACCTTTTTCCCTTTTTCTCTTGCTTTTTCCCTTCTCCAGTCAAAGTCATTTGTTCATCAAAGATGGCTTCTTCTACTTTGTCCCCATCATCCTCATTCTGCTTCACATAAGTATAAACCGCCATTTCTAAGTATTGAAAAATAGTGTCAAGACCATCTTCCCCTCCTTGTTTTTCTCTTTCATATTTTTGATATATAAGTTTCAATCCATCCATAGATGATGCCATTGTGTAGAGAAAAAGTTTTTCCAAACAACCACCCACATGTTTTAATCAGAAGTAATTTCCAAAGGTTCCAAAATCACCAAACAATCCAAACAGACTATTTCTTTTAGATACCTTCTTCTTCTTCTTCACTTTCTCTTTCTGGGGTTAAAGTAATCACGAATCCTTTTTCAAATATATATATTTTTGGAAGTTTTTTAATGTTTAAGAACTCTTTGCAATTCTAGGCAATCTTCTCCTTATTTTCAATTTTTGCTCTAATTTTTTTCACTCTCCCTTCCCACTCACAGCCAAAAAGGTTTTGTTTTTTTTCTCGCTGTCACTTTAGGAAGGAGAGTAGAACAAAGAAAAAACTTTCCCCTTTAGAGTATTCGCAGCTTGTAACAAGGAATAATATATACTTAGCAGCCTTCAAGGTTCCAGGTCACTTTCTCCCGTCTTGTCCCGGTTAGAAGCAACTTTCACTGTTCTTCCAGCTTTCTCCCTCCTGCACCTGCTTTCCCGGCTGCAGCTTTCTTCGTGGCGGCCATTGCTGACCGCCGTTCCTCCGCCTCGGGAAAAGGGGTTTTGCCGGCTGGGGAGGGGTTTGCGGCACCCCAAACCCCTTGCCGGATCCCCCCTGTCTTCAGCTGCCTCTACGGGGCAGCTATATCCCCCAGATCCAAATGGATCAGGGGAACCTTGGCGGCGAACGCAGCAGGGATCGCGCAGCCGCGAATCCCTGCCGCCGCCGCAAGCTTGCAAACCGGAAGTCAGTAAATTTAGTTTTCTGAGACTAAGCCAAAACAGAGGCACCATGATAAGACAGTTGGTTTTTGAAATCTTTTAAAGCAGTGATGGGATTCAAATATTTTACTACCGGTTCTGTGGGCACGGCTTGGTGGGCATGACAGGGGAAGGGTACTGTAAAATCTCCAGTCAGAGGTGATATTTGCCAGTTCTCCGAACTATTCAAAATTTCTGCTACCAGTTCTCCAGAACTGGTCACAACCTGCTGAATACCACCTCTGTTTTAAAGGCACATTTGTTCTGACTTGGTTAGCTCTGGGACCTTTATAATGATTAGGGTCCTTCAGCCACCCTTCCTAAGTGAGAGATCAATCACTTTAAAGGTCCAGGAGCTAAGCCCCATCACAACAGATGTGGATTGCAGTTCTGCTTTTGGTTAAAAAAAAAGCAAAGCAATTTTGGACCCCTTGATTGTAGATTATTACAGCCTGGTGTGATAATCCAGGGCAAGGCATGGAGGCAACACAGCCAGCTGATAGTTCAAACTCCCCTTTTATTGCTCCAACTTTCTCCCAAACACTCCCACACTTACGGCAAATCTCAGAGCAAAGTGCTCACACATACCTCCAGCAGCCTCTGGCTGTGAGTAGTTCAGCAAAATGCTGTTAGCACAATAGTTTCAAGACAAGAAGCCCAGTGAGGCAAAGGAACAAGGCAATAATAACCCCTAAAAGGACCTAATGGGAAAGACTATCGCGATATAGCCATTAAGACAAAGCTCTTCAACACGTTCTTCAGTTCAGTCTTTGTAAACAGTAACAGCTCATGCCCCATATTTCCTAATCATACCACAACTAACTGCAGTGATCTACTACATATTTACTTTATTGAAAATAGCGTAGAAAATGCACTATGTGACCTAAAACCATCCTTATCTATTGGCCCTGATGGCTTATGTGCTCTTAAAAATGTTCTCCACTGCCATAGGAGAACCCCTAAGCATAATATATGAGATATCATTCAAAACCAGCTCCTTACCAAACCTATGGTCTTTAGCAACGGTCATCCCTGTTAGATATTAGCATACTTACCTCCTATTGGTTGTATAGTGAGAGCAGGAAAAACCAAACAGCCTCCACCAGTCGGAGCCGGGGGCTAGCTCAGCTATATATAGAGCTGCCGCGGCTGCAGTTCGCGCCTTTCTTCTGTAGAGAATAAAATAGAGTCGAATGAGCTGGAGCCTCTTGTCGTCTGTACCCAAGATCTAACACTGGTGACGAAGGTGGGATTCTGAGACAAGACCAGCAAGCATGTGGCAGATTAAGTTTACGGCAACTATTCAAAATAATGGCCAGAGCCAATATGCCGCCTGCACCATTTGACCCCATAACAGAAGATTGGGAATCGTATGTTGACCAATTCCACATGTTCCTAGAAGGAAGCGACCTTCTGAACATTTCTGAACAAAGGAAGAGAGCAGTCTTCCTCACAAACTGTGGGCCCACAGTGTTCAAGATGGCAAAGGCACTATCCACACCAAATGATGTAAAGATGATGGCCTGGCTGGACTTAGGGAGAATCCTGAGAGCACACTACACTGCCCCAGTGTCCTGTTTAGTTAAAAGGCATGAATTCTATTGCTGAGACCAAAGGGAAGGAGAGAGTATCAGCGATTTTGTCGCAAACCTTCGGGACATTGCAGTAGCTTGCTAGTTCCTCAATGTGGAGGAAGCGATGAGAGATTGCGTAGTCCTGGGACTCCGAGATTTAACACTGCAGAACCACCTACTAACTAAGCCAAAAATAACTCTCAAAGAGGCCATCGAAAAGGCATCAGCCGCGGAAGCATCCCAGAAATCAGCTGCCACCATGTGGAAAATGAATAAGATGTCTCAGCAACCACCGAAAGAAACTGCCACCACCCACCACGAGGACATTGAGTCTGAGTCAGAGACTGATGAAAATGATGAGGACGTGAACCAACTCCGCTCGGAAAGGAATCCAAAAAACAAGGAGCAGAAGAAGAAGGAATTTTGGTGCTCAGGGTGCGAAGGAAACCATCCACAATCAGAATGCTGTTTCCACGATGTCATTTGTCAGCATTGTGACCATCGGGGGGCATATAGAAAGAGCCTGCCGAGTAGCACAACCCAACAACAGAAGGCAGAGACCAAATACATCTCCCCAGAACAGAACAACCCAGTTGGGAGGTAGCCGGAACCAGTTCAGCTGGAACCAAAGAAGGGACGAACCAGCCAGCAATAGAGGTGAGACACATTAAACAGTGACAATTGGCCATTCTAGCATGGCCCACGTGAGAAAGGTCCACACCCAAGTAACCATAAATGGCAGACCATGCAGAATGGAAGTAGATTCTGGGTCATACCTATCAATGGTCTCCTGGAACACTATTAAAAAACTGAGCCCAGAAATAACTAAAAATCAACTCACCAAACAAAGACTGACATTAAAAGATTACCAGGGCAATAAGATTCCCATGATAGTCATTGGAAAATTTAAAGTGGCATTCAAGGGTTATTCCGGATGCCTACCACTAACCATTGTAGACCGGGACCGACCAAGCATACTTGGACTAGAATGGTTCAAGCCACTAGGCATTGAAGCCACCGGAATACACAGTGTTACTAAAAGTGAATGGGAAGACAGCTTAATGGAAGAATTCTGGGATGTGTTTGACAGAAAATTAGGCAAGTACTCAGGGTCCCCTATCTCCCTTAATTTATACCCCTCCATAGCACCCATTAGGTTGAAGGTGGATGAGGAAGAGGTTTCTCTGGCAGATGACGGAGTGTGTGAGTCTACAGAGGGGTTTATAAGTGGAGACACACCATCTGCTGGCAATACTGGGGATATTCCCAAAGATGTACAAAGAGTTACTAGACCTAAACTACGTAAGACGAGGGAAGATCGGAAGAGTGATGTGGAGTTCCAGGAGGAATGTGGGGGACTAGACGTTCGTGGAAAACCCCCTGCTTTTGCACCTCTCAATGCTGGAGTATTTGAAAAGTGGAGGGAAAGGAAAATAGTTGAAGAGGATGCCTGGAGTACCTCCACCTCCAGTTTGGGAGCCAGTACTATAGAACTATTAAGAATAAAGTATGGAGATCTGAGTATACAGGATTCAGCCCAAAAGGCAGATGGGAGTGGTCAGGAGCTCATACTGATGAAACTTCATATTTCAGTTCTATCCCTAGGGAGGGGAGAGAATGTAATAGTAAGAGGACTGGAAGTGACTTGACACCTGGATTTGATGCATCATTGGCTGATGTTGCCGGGCAATCAGAACCCAGGACAGGGGGGACAAAGCCGATGTCCTATAGTTTTGCTTGAAGGGAGTCACCACCTTGGCGTAGGCAACAGGAGGGTTCTTGGGGCCATCAGGGATTGTCTGGACAGAGGTCATAGCATATGGTGTGGGGACCACCACCCTTGCAAGCTACGTTTGATGGTAACCCAGACTGTATCACATTGTTCCTAAGCCAAGTGGTTAATCACCTGGAATTATATGCATCTTGCTACCTGTCCCACTGGTCCATAATGGTGGCTATCATGGGAGTTTTAACAGGAGATGCGGCAGACTGGGTTGTGAAATTACATAGCGAATGGGCACGAGAGTTGGTAGATGTCAGTCTGTTTCTGGATTCACTCCATAATCATTTTGAAGATAGATCCCGCATCCACCAAACTGAGGAAGCTATAATGGCATTGAGGCAAGATGGGAAACCGGCAACTGAACATGTACAGGATTTCCAACATTTGGCTGGGAAGTTAAGGTCTTGGCCTGAGCGTCTGTTGGTCCAAGAATTCCATGCTGGCTTAGATTGTGGTTTAAGACAGGCTTGTCTATATAGAGGAGTCTCTCAACGTTTGACAGAATGGTACAGAATGGTAGTTGAACTAGATGTCAGGCTAAAGGAGTTCAGAACCAGGCCTGATTCCTTCCGAAAGGTACCCAAAGTGGATCTCAATGTCATGGGAAGTTGGAACAGACCAGGAGATGGTCCACCGAGGTCCACCGAGTGGCAGGGGCCGTTCAGATATTTGGTCTTTCAGATGTAATTTAGTAGGGTGTTGGAATGTTCCAAACTTGCCAACGAAGGTATGAAACAAACAGCAAAGGCACCTCTGGGAGCAGTGACAAAATTTGGTTTTAGGAAACAAGGAAATAGTACTGAAAGATCACAAGGACTGGTTCAGAAAATGAAGGGGGAAGCATCACCATCAAGACAACGTCAATCGGATGAATGTAGTCAACCCAGAGCGGTGTCGGGGTTGGATGATAGTGGTGAGGAAAGCCACGATGATACCATGGTGAGTGCCCCAGTTCGCCCTTTCGTGATACCAGTGATATTGGATGGTGGGAATATGGGACTAAGGGGTAGATATGGGGCCCTGATAGACATGGGATGTACCAGGTGTCTTATTAACCAACGAGTAGTGGATGAACTGAAATTACAGGTGGAACAATTGTCCACACCAATAAGTTTTGAACAGGTGGATGGGTCCCTGATTGAGGGGTCCCCAGCTATGGCGATGACTACTCCTATTAAACTTGAAATTGGACCTTATTGGGAACAGCTACGATTTATTGTTGTCCCGCATATGCACGAGGCACTAATACTAGGCCTCATGTGGTTGGATAGGTGGGAGCCCATTATATTGTGGGAGGGTGGTTGTTGTTATTTACGACTGGTGGTAGGACTGGATCCCCCTCAAGCAAATCCAAGGGAGTTCACGCAGAATTCACGAAAGGAATTAGCAACCACCACAAGTGAACATCAAAAACTCCCCTACCCGACTGAGTATTAGGATCTCGCAAAGGTGTTCACTGAGGAGGAATGTGAACGCTTATTCCCCCCCCCCACCGTAAAACCAACTGTGAAATAGAATTGATCCCAGGGTTGCAGTTACCTAAACCTCGTATGTATACGATGACTCCCAAGGAGATGGAAGAGATGAGGAATTATTTAGATAAAAACTTAGCTCGTGGCTTCATACAGCCTGGATGATTGCATATAGCTGCCCCAGTATTGTTTAGGGAGAAGGATGGAACCTTGCGTTTGTGTGTGGATTTTAGAGGGATGAATGCTGTATGCGTAGATAATGTATATCCTCTGCCTTTGATCAGTGACTTATTGGCCACGTTGGCCACCAGAAAAATCTTCACGAAGTTGGATTTGCATGAAGGATACATATTAAACAAGGAGATGAGTGGAAAACTACCTTCAATTGTCTCCTTGGTAGTTTTCAATTTAAGGTGATGCCTTTTGGGCTGCAAGGTGCCCCCGCAGTATTCATGCAGTTGATTAATGAGGTGCTGCATGACCATTTATATTGTGGAGTACTAGTGTATTTAGATGACATCCTAATTTACACACAGACTTTGGATGAACACGTAAAATTAGTACGAAGTGTATTGAGAAAATTGTTAGACGCTAAATTGTATGTGAAATTGTCGAAATGTGAATTTCACTGCAGTAAAATTGGACTATCTAGGATACAGAATTTCCCATGATGGTTTGGAAATGGATCCCAACAAAGTCACCACTGTCTTGGAATGGGAAACCCCACAAACCCGTAAACAATTGCAGAGTTTCCTTGGTTTTGCAAACTTTTATAGGCAATTTGTACCACAGTTTGCTAGTATTGCATTACCATTAACTGAATTACCTATGATATTTGTACAAATATGATAAATAGGGGTAGATAATTAATGGATAAAAGCACGGTGTATAGGATATTACATGGTGATCAGATGTAATGCAGTAGTTTTCACCAGATGGTGGGTAAACTCATTAAGTTGTTAACTGGTGTATAAATACAGCTCTGGCTGCGAGATGCACCAGAGCTGACTTTAATTCCTTTTGGTTACTCATTGTTACCTGAATCCGGAGCATTGTATGGATGAATAAAGACTCATTTGATCATTACCTTGAGACCTTTGTTTCCCTTCCTGTCTGGAATTCGGCAAAACAGCTGAGACCACCCTTCTGATAGAGACACTCAAACAAGCACCAGTGACGGCTGCAGACATTGCGAGCATAAGCACAAAAGACAAACTATTGGCACGAATATTAAACTGGGTGGGAAGGGGATGGCTGGAAAGTGAAACAGCTGAAGAGACTAAACCTTTCTGGGTTAGACAAACAGAATTATCTAAATTGAAGGGGTGTGTACTCTGGGGAGATCAGGTATAATCCAGAAAAACTAAGGGAACAAATACTAGAAATGTTGCATGTGGGACACCCAGGGATAGTTAAAATGAAATCACAAGCGAGAAGCTACGTATGGTGGCCAGGAATGGATAGGGAGATAGGAACCTGGGTGGCAACATGTAAAACCTGCCAAGAATCTAGACCAGCTCCCCTGGCTGTTCCTGACCACAAATAGGAAAAGCTGCGAGGGCTGTGGTCGAGAATACATAGTGACTTTGTGGAGCCAGTAAAAGGACATACATTCTTGGTAGTGGTGGATGCATACTCAAAATGGTTAAAGATCAGCATTATGCACTCCACCACTACTGAGGCAGTCATGAAAACCCTTAGAAGATTATTTGCAACTCACGGGATATCATAGCAACTGACAATGGGCCACAATTTCAGCCACCCAGTTGTGGCTGTAAGTGTATCATCATCATCATCATCATCATCATCATCATCATCAAGCTGTTTAGGTCTGGCCTAAGGCAGATATAAATGCCATCTTATAACTCAGTGCAAGGGTCTGGTTTTGAAAACTGAAATCTGAAAATTGACCTTCTCCTTTTCTCAGTGTTTTTAACTAGCCCTTCTTAAGCTAGTTTAAAGGACTTTTGCAACCAAGCAAGACATGCTCTTGTTAATATACTTCATCCATATAGCACAATCTGCTTCCCCCCCAAAAGGCAGAGCTTTGATCAAATGATTCTGTCAATCATCTTGACTTTATTTTTTAATCTCCTTCACTTTTCCCCTCCATGGATGACTTTGATAAATCTTTGGGCTATGAATTCCAGAGCTTCAATATCAATACATTTCAATCTATGGGAGATTATTTTTCGTGAGAATAGTGATGATAGATTGTAGTCTTAATAGTGCTTCCTTTTTAACTGCCACTGAGACGATGGAAGAAAATAATAATCATATGGTTCTTCTCTCCTTTCCTTATGGTTTGATATTTTATTTAAGTTAAAAGCTATGGTTTCCGTTGTTTCTGAAACCTATAGTTTTCTCTAAACATAATTTACCATGAGATGAAATGTCAGAAAGTTGTCATGGATTTCAGGAAGAGCAAAATGTTGCATTCCTTCTTAGAATGGTAGGTGACTGAATAAAACAATGAATGAAATCCACTAGATCTCTGATTCTCCTTAAAAAATTGTGTTTGATAGAGAAAAGTTAGAAAGAAAATATAGAATATTGTTACTTTTCATGTTGACAGCAGTGAGAATCTTATATGCATAAAGATGGAAACACACACTGCTTTCTACAATGGAAGAAGGAATGGTAAACATGGTCCTAGAGGATGTCTAGGTAGAAAAACACATCTTTAGGGGAAATGAAAATAAATCAGTGCTTTTTAACTTCTTTTTTTCTTACCAAAGAGTTATCCTTGTGGTGGCAGTCAAAAAAGTCAATGCAATCCAAAATTGCATCAACAGAGGGATACAGTCAAGATCAAGTGAGGTACTAATACCATTCTATAAAGTCTTAGTAAGACCACACCTAAAATACTGCATCCAGTTTTGGTCACCACACTATAAAAAGATGTTGAGACTCCAGAAAGAGTGCAGAGAAGAGCAACCAAGATGACTAGGGGACTAAAGGCTAAAACATATGATGAACAGTTACAGGAACTGGGCATGGCTAGTCTAGTGAAGAGAAGGACCAGGGGAGACATGATAGCAGTGTTCCAATATTTGAGAGGCTGCCACAGAGAAGAAGGGGTCAAGCTATTTTCGAAAGCACTTGAAGGCCAGACAAGGAATAATGAATGGAAACTAAAGAAGGAGATAGTCAACCTGGAAATAAGGAGGAATTTTCTGACAGTGAGAATAATCAACTGTTGGAACAGCTTGCCTTCGGAAGTTGTGGGAGCTTCATCATTGGAAGCTTTCAAGAAGAGACTGAACTGCCATCTGTCATAAATGGTGTAGGGCCTGTTTGGGTGGGGTTGGACTAGATGACCTACAAGGTCCCTTCCAATTCTGTTAATCTGTATCTATATTCTTTCTGCCCAAAATTTCCGTTAACTTTGCCAGGAGCTGCCAATTCCTCTAGAAGTTTCAGCAGACATATTATGCATGTCAGCCATGACTTTGCCACTGTCTATTTGTCTATGAAGTATATGTTATAGGATTGTGTCACAAATATTAAGAAAGAAGGAAATAATTTAAGCTATATAAACCCAAAATAAAAGTGAGGTTGCCACTTTTTATGACAGCTTTCCCAATCCGGCACTCTGCAGGGTAGGGAATTCTGGGAAATGAAATACACACACCGTAAAGGGGCTCAGGTTGAGATACATGGCCTAAAAGCCATTGAAGCTCAGTTCTTGTAATTTTCAGCAGCATGGCCACCAGTGGTTTCATTTAACAATTAAGAAGTTATTAAATGTATTTTTTTTTATTCTTCCTAGTTCCTTTTAACCTTGGCAAGTGAGCAAAGCTTTTAATACTGTCCTGGCTCATATAATTCCACTAACACAAGCTACCCTACATTTCAGGAAAGAAGTTTTAAACAAAGTCAGAATTAAGGCTACAGCCTAGTGGGTCATGTTTTGGCCCCGTGGGCTGTGCCCAGGGGTGGGATTCTACCAGTTCACACCTATTCACTAGATCCAGTTGTTAACATTCTAAGCAGTTAGGAGAACCAGTTGTTAGAAGAAATTACTGGCCTAATCCTGTAAGGAAGGCAGGAAGGAAACATTCTGGTGTTGCTTACAGAAACTGCCTCTCCGTTAACCCTTACATTACATTCTTGGCAGGACTAGACTTCCTGTCTCAGGAACTTCTCTGGAGTTTTTTTCCCCTCCTTTGCTGGTACTTTGCTTGTGTGGAGTGACCATTCAAAGTTACAATGGCACTGAAAAAAGTGACTTATGACCATTTTTCACACTTACGACAGTTGTAGCATCCCCACAGCCTTGAGAAGCCAGGCAAGGAGATGCGTGCTTCAATGTGAGTGATATTGAGTTGGCATGCCCATCCAATAACATGCCCACCAAGCCATGCCCACCAACTAAGCCACACCCACAGAATCAGCTGTTAAAAAAATTGAATCCCACCCCGGCTGTGCCAACCCAATATTGTGATCAGGTCATTGTGTTGTAATGTTTTCTTTATTTACAGTAATATCTAAAGTACATAAGAATTTATGAGGGTGTAATAAGCAATAGTAACACCATTTTGAAGAGGAGGGTTAGCTCTGCATGGGTAATTGAGCATGTTGCAAATTATGTGTATAGGGAAGAATTATGTACAGGTAGACTTCGACTCACAACCACAATTGCGCTCATTGCTAAGCAATACAGTTGTTAACTGGATTTTGCCATCCATTTTCTACAGCTGTTAGGTGAATCACACAGCTGTTAAGCAAATCTGGCTTCCTCTATTGACTTTGCTTGTCGAAAGTTGACTGAGAAGGTTATAAATGGTGATTGCATGACCCTGGGACAGTGCAACTGTCATAAATACATGTCAGTTGCCAAGTGCCCAAATTCTGATCACAGAACTATCTGGATGTTGCAATGGTCATAAGTGTGAAAAACAATCATAAGTCAATTTTTTCAGTGCTGTTGTAACTTCCAACAGTCACTAAACAATTGATTGTAAATTTAGGACTATCTAAAAGTTAAAGGTCAATGCCCTACATCCATGTTGTGAATGATTGGCTTAAACATTTAATTTTAAAAAGTGGCAAGGTATGGCCGAGATTGGTTATTGGTCATTTCTAAGTTTCTGATCCTCCACAAATACTGCATGCTGTCTTGGGAACAAATTTCTTAACTTCTAGAAACTCAGCCAACTGGTTTCATTTGGTCCAAAAATTGGGTCCTCACTTTATTTAAAGTGCTACAGGAAGTAGTGCCTCAACTTAAATTCTGATCTCTGTCCCTGGTAACTAATAATATTGGCAATACAGTAGAACCTCTGGTCACGAACGCTTCTGACCACGACCAAATTGGGTTCCGACCAAAACATTCACAATTTTTTCACCCGTGGCCTATTTCCCCTTCCGCACCATTTTTTTTTTGTAAATGTTAAATTTCCAAAAATAGATGCGGGTCATGACCAAATTGATTTGCGTCTAAAGTTATGGAATGAATTATGGTTGTGAATAGAGGTTCGACTGTAATTATTTCAAAAAATTAACATAAACCAGACTTTTGAAAAATGCTCAGAGCTTCAAACCTAAGCACCTCTGTGGGATATTTATTGTTATATAATTATGCTTAGGAACATATAGAAAATCTACAAATGAATTCACTGCAGTATCTTTTCGGTGTTAAATCACTTTCATTGCAGTTTAGCATTCCTGAAGATTACTTCACTTGATGGTCATAATGGAAGGGGAATGCCAGTTGAGCAAATTCTGATTCAACCTTCCTTTTTCCTTCTTCTCTCAGTTTTTCCTCCCAATGAAACTGAGATCCAGATAATTTGGTATCCAAATTGTATTGATATAAGCACTGCTGAGAATCTCATTAGAATATGCAGTTGTTTGGTAATGGGTCAAGTCAGGGAGGCTGATACAGTTGGAAAAATCACCATAGCAACAGAGAACAGATTTTGAAAAGGAGAGGCTAAACTGACTATCTTCTGCTGCTCTTTGGTTTCTAGACATGGCTGGAGTTCAGAAGACACCATCTGTTCAGATTCCAATCACTTAGAAAGGAAATCAGATCTACACAAATTCCTTTGCCTTAAATCAAATCCAAGCTGAAAATCTGAAAACACAACAATTATTATTTATTATTGGTAACTTTGTCTTTTCTATTTTTCTCAAGAAATAGGGGAGGGGGAGACCAAGGGAAGGCAATATAGAGCCCTTTTTTCTGCAGTACCCAAAATCTGCGTTTTGCAAATCTCTATGATTAAAAATCGTGGCTGCCAATATCTGGTGAGAAACACAAAAGATCTGTACTTAAAACCCGAAAGTCTTGGGTGCTCCAACACTGGAGGTTTTTAAGAAGAGACTGGACAGCCACTTGTCTAACATGATATAGGATTTTTTTTGCTTGAGCAAAGAGTTGGACTTGACCTCTTCCAACTCTGTTGTTCTCCTATTCTGTAAAAATAAAACCTAATGACAATGTTGATATCAAGCTTGTCCTCTTCAGATCCAAAAGCAAAGGGAAAATCCAGATCTGCTCCGTATGTGACAAAGCTACAGTATATTCAGTTATTGGTCTGGCTACTTTTGCCTTTTCCCCAGTTGCTAAGGGTATCTTCTGGCCACCAAAATCTTGGCTATCCCTTGCTGACAATAGGGATTAAGAGTTTTGGCATAACTAGCTGTAGAAAAAGTCAAATTTAATAAATGCCCTTTTTAACAATTGTTGATGTCTTTTGAAGTCAGTTCATCTCAAACATGCTGAGTGTGTAAATCTCAAAATGTTACAAACTAGGCTAATAATTTTCTGTAAACATAGTTGGGATACTTGAATGGCTATAAAAATTGACTTAGCACTAGATAGTAGCAGAGAGTGGTAAAGTTTTCTAAAACTCTTTGCTGCTATCTAGGGTTTGTCCAGATTTTTGAAATCCAGTTCTAGCAGTTCCAATATTATCCAAATATAAGAGCAAATGAAGATGTGATTGAAAAGCAATGAATGGAAGTTAGGAAAAAAGGAAATACAGGATATTCATATCATATATCTACATATTTGTCATCTCTGTGCCTGTCTGTCTGTCTGTCTATTTTTCTATCTATATCTACCTATCATACTAGTAATATCTATAAGGACTTGCATTCTAGGACATTATGATTCAGTTAGCCTGCTCCAATTTGCCGTTTAAAATAGAAGCCCAAGGATGTATGTTATAGGCTGTAGGTGCATGTGTCAAGTCTTAGATCAAATATCAACATCAAGAAACAAAATGAGGCATTCTTCAAAAACTGGCTAAAGGCCAGGTAAAGGCCGGTCATAGTTGAACTTTACCTGAGAGATTTAATCAGTGAAGTAAAATCCAGTAATGCTGAGGATGCTTTGGAATAACTCTGGAAAAACAGAGAGAGGACATTCGGTGATAGAGGAATAAGAAAGAAGAAAGACTTATCTTTTTCTAAAACCTAAGATGACCATGAGTAAACAAGGAACAACAAGAAAAGGATTTTCTTCCTAAAACTACAGCAGTATAACATTTAACGGAACAAATTACAGAAATATAATATTTCCATAATCTCAATTATTGCAGTCTAATTGTGACAATGAATCAAACAAGGTATATGTTGAAAGGAAGCCAGATCTCAACCACATATATCCTCCACTGAAGGATTAGATTTAGGAAAATGAAAGTGGGGAAATTAAATTTCTACAGTACTCTATTGTTCATTCTGTCATTTAATATTTTTTTCTCAAAATGGCCATTAGGAATAAAATGAAGTAGATTTAATTTTCTGTTTCCTTTCGGAAATATTTTCTGATTTCAAGTATTGAATGGTTCTAATCTGGTGAGTTGTATGATGGGAGTCCACTAACTTTGGAAATTGAAAAACAAAACAAAACTGGATGGCCACAATGGCAAAAAACTTTTAAATTGCTATCAAGAAAATGACAAGAAGACATCCATGAAGACATTGGGAGTCATCAGGAGTCAATAATAAGTTACAGAAGACTTCTATTATTGCCTTTGACTTGTGTTGGAGTAGATTCTAAGAGATAATGGTATGAAGGCAATGGCATATTTGAGAGAACAAGCAGTATTCAAAGTTTATGGTTTCTTTACAGGGAATTACTCTCTTAGTTTCCTTTATTGGCCTTGCTTCCTAGAGTCTATCTGCATCCTTTTTCTGTGGTGGTTGTTAAGTAAATCCACAATTGTTAAGCAAATGCCATGGTTGTTAAGCAAACCCATTGTTTATTATGGGACATTTTTACCAAAAACCAGAGGTATACCCAGTTTTCAGCAAAAACATCACAAATATGGTCACACGATCACTGAATTCTGCAAATGGCTGTGAATGTGAAATGTTTAAAGATGTGATCATAGGGGAAGGGGTTGTCAGAACTTCAGAACTGTGTTGTAAGTATTTTTTTTGGGGGGGGGGAGATATTGTAACTTTGAACAGTCATAAAGTGATTGGTTATAAATTAAAGACTATCTATATTTCACTATAAAGCACAAATGGGAAACTTTAAAGAGTTTGCTGCCTTATGGATGGCTCACCATAGAACATCATAATAACAAACAGGGATTCTTAAAATAAAGAATCAGAATAGTCAACTGTCCTAGTCAAAGGAAGATCCACTCTGAGTGGAAATTGTAGGCATTCCTGAATGGAACAAATAGATAACAACTCATTTATTAGAATGCATTGTGTGAAGAAACTTCATTAACTTTCTCTTATGAAGATTGGAGCCTGAACTGTCAGCTCAGCAACACACATTCACAGCACCTCCACTCAGTTTTATTACATAATTGTTTAGTCATTTATTGGATTTATTTTTTTACTTACTTAACTTTGTTTAGATGAGATGGTAGTGAAGGCAAAAAATGGATTTTGCCTGGAATTGATAGTTAAAGGGAAAAGAAAGAAATACCATGGTTTTAGCTCAGGATATCTCCCTTCTTTGAAGCATGCAAAATAGCCAAGAATTGAGGAGCACTTTGTACAAAAGAAAACTGTAAGTAAAACTCACCCACCCACCCCCATACACACTTTTAACAAATTTGAAGCTTTAGAATGGGACATCCAACAGAGCTGGAAAAACAACTATTAGATCTTTCCTCATTTCTTGGGGGAGAGCAAAATAATAGCCAATCACTATTATAAGGATCCAACCTGGGTACCTGCTCCAGGGGACCTGAAATGAAACCCAAAAATAATAATTAAAAAATCAGAAAATACAGAGGCTACCATGGGAAAAATCAACTGAATTTATGGCAAAACAATGCTTCCACACAGGGCAAACTGTTATCTCAATATTTGAGCAGCTTACAGTCATAAAATATGAATTGGAGACATTGAAAAGAAATATAGCATTTTTCTTCAAAAGCAAGGGCTTTCTTTTCCCACAAAAGTCTTTGTAACAGACAATCAAATCTCCCATTCTAGGCAAGTGTGCCAATAAGGAGCAAGGAGCCAAAGAAATAGCTAAATAATATGTTAAAAAGCTGCAGGTCTCTAAGAATAACTCTCTATCTCCTGATAAAGCAAAGAGAGGAGAACTTAACAAATACTAAAAAATTATTGGAAGCCAGCAAGTATTTTCCCTCCCCCAATTAAATCATTCACTGCAAACACAACAGATTGCTCTCAGAATTTGTATGAACAGACTTAATGTTGAAATACCAGGAGAGCAATCCTAGCTTCCTTAGGTCAGCTTCTTCACTGCCAAGGTGGGCAGATTGATCTACATGCTGTTAAATGGCTCCCAGATCCTACAAATTGGAAGTGGATACTCTTGTCCTTTAAACAGCCTACCATCCCTTTGATGCCACTCAAGATGAGAGAATATCTAGCTTCCTTTCAATTTTTTCCTCCTAGAGTCCTTTGTGATGAAAAGGTTAAACCTTTAATAGCTAATATGCTAGCTCTCAAGGTCACTGCTTCTTCACTCCCAACCTTGGGAGAGCAAGGATGTGGAAGTCAATCAGCTTTACTTGAAGAAGATGTTCTCAACACAGAAGCTGGCCTAATTAATGCTTTTAGCTCTTTACCACAAAAAGAACAATATATTGTTTAAACCAGAAAATCTGAAGAAAACCTTGTTGGTCATAATTGCCACAGCTGAGCCACTTATAGATCTTGTATCTCCAAATATTGAGCCTCTCACTTTCTCCTCATTGAGTAACAGATTGCCTGAAAATGGCCCTATAAAAAAATAGAGGTTTGAATCCTCTTGGATCCATGAATGCAGTTGAGATATCATTACTTTCCCCCTAATTAGCCCAACTTTGTTGGGGCAGCTGGCGGGCCACAACAATTAGTTTTATTAGTGTTGGAAGGGTAGTCAGGGTTTTCTGTGGTGGGATGTTTGGAGTATGTCATATTTTATTTGTTTTGTAGTTGCTGGTATGTAGCTGCACCTGCTTCACTTTCTTGATGGTTGTTTTCCAGTTTTTTTATTGCTCATTTTGTTGATTGATATTACTGGTCATTGACCAAATACATAATAAATTTCAATTTTCTCCTCCAAGTTAATCCAATACAATAATTCAAGCCAATTTTATAAAATCCAATTTCCTTCTCACTTTCTCTGGTTGCCGCTTCCACACATTTTCCTCCAAAAAAGTCCTTTATTTTTTAATACCGGTGTACCTCAAAATCCATATATTTTGCCTGATTCACACTCTGCTTGCTGCTTCTCTGTTCCAGCACAGTCTTAGTTTCCAGACTGTTCTTCATCTTTGTGGTTGCCATTTTAGGACCACCGCTATTTTGGGAGGAATTTTTCCTGTCAGGGAGAGGAGTTGCAGTTCCCCTCAATCCTCCAGGCAATTCCCCACTTCTTCCCACACTTCCAGGGTGGTTCTGGTTCCAATTGGGACTCTCCAGCAGGTGAGCTCAGGGTGAAACTGGGCACAGTCATGGATTCTGCTCCAACTCCAACGGTGAACAAAGTGGAAGTCCTCCAATCTTGACTTTTTTTAACTTCCCTGCAAACACCCCTAACCATGAGCATCTTCAGATGGTGCAAAGACAGCAAGTAACATCAAACCACATAGAAAGTAATAATGATTTTACAAGGCACCTATGCCTGAATAATGGAATTTTTTTCTATTACCTATATTCTGCTTTTGACGTGATTGATTTCTGGCTCAGTTACTAGAGTTATGGAAGTCTATACCTCTTTTTCAACTCCAGGCAATCTTCAAGAGCAAAGAAAATTATCATAGAAGGATAGGGAATAGAAATTATCCTTGTTGAAGTCCCTTTAAAAAAGTTAAATTGTCCAACCACATACACAACTTATTGTTTCATTAGTAGGCTTTTCAGCCATGTAAAAAAATTGCTACCCAGTCTTATTAAAGATTTCATCAGAAATTGTTGTATCTACACTTGTTACTTTTTCCTTGGTAACAAGACCAAGCAACCAGGTCTAATAATCTTCCATTTGATTACTCTTTGATGCAAAGCAGATCATTGCTTTGTAACCATTACTCTAAAGCTGTGTTCCTCAATTTCACAATTCCTGCCAGCAGGAAATTGAGGTTCACACAGTTTAAAGTTGCCAAGTTGAGAAACACTGTTGTAAAGTGCTCACTATATAACTGGGAGCAGTCTTGATAGATTATACTTTTCACTCCAATCTAGTAACCTTTTGTTGTGTTGGGTATCAATTGCTATAATCACCAATTATTAAGCCTGGCCATGTTAACAGTGAATTATGGGAATTAACATCCAATCCAAGGTCACATGAAGAACCTCAATACTCTGGAGAACACTAAGATAGATTTCCTATTAGAAATATCCAGAACATATTTCAAGTCTTCAGTTACTTGTTCATCAGAAAATTTTAGCAATCCTTATATCCGTGATGGCAAACCTCTGGCACACATGCCAGAAGTGGCACACAAAGCCATTTCCGGCACATGAGAACTCAGCCGGAAGACCCTCAGTGTGCAGGTGTGCGCACCGCCACCTGACAGCTGATTGTCAGGTATCTGGCGTGCATGCGCAGGGGGTGCAGGAGTGCACAGAGATGTGCAGCATGTGCTGGTCGGTCATGCATGCATGCACAGATGGATGGCGTGGGGGGTGATTGTGCGCACATGTACAAGGGGATCACGCGAACATGTGAAGAGACATGCAGCACGCTGCAAGAGTGATCACGCAGTGTCCAGCAAGGGAAGTGTGCGCAGACGCACGCCATCCAGCAAGGGGATCGTGTACACATGCACAGATGCACAGCACACTGCAGGGGTAACACACGTGCATGCACAGGGAGGGTGGGCGGGCCCCCAGCATGCATTGCCTTCTGGGTGCTGGCACGTGAGCGCACGTGGATGAGCACACACACAATTATTGGCACGGGAGCTGAAAAAGGTTTGTCACCACTGCCTTATAGGATGACTTTTGGCCACTCAAATATTTTTAGATCAACCCACTTCACTGGAATCCTGTGATGATAACATGGAAAAGAGAACTATTTGAGGCAATATAATTATTCTGGATTTGTAAGATACTGTATAAATATAATCTTATTTCAGGGTATGGATTTATACATCAGGTGAATTTCTCATCTAATACAGTTTTATGTAGGATCCAATCTGGGTCATTCACCAGGATGAAAAGTTTAGTCTTCTGAGCTTTCGAATTCATAGTGGAGCCCATCCTCAAGGAACTTCTCACCAGTATGTGTGCCTTGGATTATTCTATGCGTAGTATTCTACTCTACACATGATATTTTTGTGGTGCCTGCCTGCCTGTTGACTGCCAATAGGGTGCTGCTTATCAGGTAATATTAGGAGCCAAGGACATAGTAGCACAAAAAGAAACAAGAGCCAACGACTTAATAATCGGCCAACAACACTCCAACCAACAACGAAAAAGCCACACACAACCAGGCAACACGTAAATGCTATGTATAGAATAGTCCAAAGTACACATTTGTTGAAAGAGAATATCCCCGAGTATGGCCTCAGGCATGAGTCTGAAAACTCGGAAGACTAAATCTCTAATTTAGGAAACTGACCCAGATTAGATCCCACACATTATCCTGGGACACATACATTTGTTTCCATTTGACAGTTTTCTATATTGTACACTAGGAGGCACTGCAGCACCAGAAATGAATTAATACTTGCTTAAAGCCAAGTCAGTGAATGATGGAATTTTCTCCACATCTCTGTTTCTATTACAAGCAGCGTGCAGTGTTTTGGGTTTTTTTAAAATAATCTACAACCAACACATATATCTATTTATAAATATCTTGTTTCTAAGAAACGATAACTGGCATCATCTAGATAGTTGCTGGAATAAAAAGCTAGAAGAAAGGTAGAACTTGGAGGAAAGGAAAATAAATTTAAAATACAAAACAGTTTTCTTCGTAGCTTTAAAAAAAAATCTTACATACTAATATCTATTTTCGGTATACTTAATTTGTTTTATATTAATACCACAATGTTTTCATGAAATGCTGTCAATCCAGCTCCCTTTATGTATAATACTGTAACATATGCTGTGTTAGTATTCTTTCTCTGTTCCTGAACCAGAAATATTTTTCAGACTCATGGGCAACATCGCCAGAGAATTTGTATCGTGAGAACATCTCCAAAAGCTCCCTGTTTTAGGGTTCCCTTATATCACAAGGTAGACAGAATTCAAAAGTTTCCTTTCCCCAGTAGAGCTACTCCATTTTTTAAAAAATCTCTCTCTCTCTCTCTCTCTCTCTCTCTCTCTCTCTCTCTCTCTCTCTCACACACACACACACACACACACACACACACACACACAATGTATGAAGTACATAAAGGAATCAGGGATGGCTGACAAAGAGAGAAAGATGTGTAGAGATATAATGAATGGTGTTGATGTAATTTTAGCAATGCTTCATTTTTTCCTTATCTCATGTTTTTTTAAATTATTTTGGGCTTACAATTTCATCCTCCATTGTGGATGCTTTACAGCATATTACTTACCTGAAAGCTGGGTTCATATTGTGGGGCGTCTGTGTGCTTGTGTGTGTGTGTGTGTGTGTGTGTGTGTGTGTGTTTAATTACATTTAAAAACCAGGCTATTGTTTCAAAGAGGAAGGGAAGATTCCAAAAATGTTTCTACAAAGCTCCTTTTTAAACTGACAATTAAAGCCTTAGCTGTTATTATGTATTTGTAAAAAAAACATTCTGAAGATTTCAGTGTGATAGGTTCCATTTTTTTACCAATGGCTCTGCACTGATGAGAGAATACTTTGATATCTAGGTATCACATTTCCAGAAGAACACTGACAGATTTGAGAGGATTCAGAGAAGAAAAATGAAGGTGACATAGGAATTTAATGATCAGGCTTAGGAAGATAGGCTGAAGGAACTTTGTACCTCCTGGAAAAAGAGGAGAGCCACAATAGGCATATTTGGATCCAAAAAAACCAACAAATATTTTCCATTACCACAGAAACCAGGACCTTAAATAACAAATAAAGATTTTGTTTGAATATAAAGAGCAACTTTCTAATGGTAGGATCTGTATAGTAGTGAGAGTGTACCATGGAAGGTGTGGATTCTTCATCTGTTAAGATTTTTAAGAAGAGGGTGAATAACCACATATCATGGATGGTTTTAATTATTTTCCTACACATTACAGAGGATTGAGCAGAAAATGATCGTTGTGGTACCATTCAAGTCAGTAATTGTATGGTACATTTAGAGAGTGGCTTAAAAGTTAAATTAACTCTTCTTCCACAAGAAGTTGGGTTCAGAGTAGAGTTTGAATGACTGTTCCTTTTGACACAGAATAATACGTAAATTTGGCTGATCAATGCACAGTCAGTTGTTACTCTTCCCACTGAAATGTATTTCACCGTAGCTGATTTATGCTTGAAAAAAATTGAAGACAATGTGTTGGTTACAGAAGAGACTCAGTGACACCATGGCTGGACATACTATTTCTCTTGAATATACAGCCAATAAACTAGATGGAGCTCTATCACTCAGATTTTTCACTGTCTACTGTACATGAAGGACTGTTATATATTCATAACAAAAATAGCATAACATAGTATCACATTTTTAATGCTCTAGAACAGAGTTTCTCAACTTTGGCAACTTTTAAGGTGTGTGGACTACAATTCCCAGAATTGCCCAGCCATGTTTTTCTCATTAATTCTCCTTTGTCAGTGCACAAAAAGGAGATCCCTATTTATTTCTTTTCTATAGTGTATATGTACTAGTTTCCTTTTTGAATTGACTCTCTGCCAATGGTAGATACCCCGCTTTTTTTTCTTTATCCCAATCTCCCCTTGCAAATTTCTTTTATCTTTTTTTTTTACTGCCACCATTTCTCTTGCACTTGCTATCTGAACCCTTTCAAAGATCTGTGATGGCATTGGACAAGTCATTTTTGATTCTTGGTGGCTGCATGGAATTCCATCCTGATCTTGACAACAACATTGAAGGGTTGCCATTGTTCTCTTCAGGAATTTTTGTTTGTTTGTTTTTGTTTTTAAAAAGCTTATTCTAGTTTCTGAAATCTTGGTGATCTAATGTCAAAAGAACTAACTAGATCTGAGCCTATTTATTGTAAAGGACTCATGCAGCCAAAGGTCAGTACTCTGTGTGTGTGTGTGTTTATATGTGTGTCTGTGTGTGTGTGTGTTTATGTGTGTGTGTGTGTATTTATGATTGGGAGTAGGGCTAAGGAATGAAGAAACGATATCTGTTCAAAGTAATAAAATAAAAAGGCATGACAAGAACACCAGAAGGACTTCTTCAGAGTGGATAAATGAAGTGTTTAAATAGTGAAAAGCAATTCAGAATGAGTTGCTGCAAAATCAGCTCTAAAAATCCCAAATTCAAATACACATTAATGGACTCTCAGCTTGCACTAAGAAAAGGAAAAAGACAGGGGTCTTTGAATATGGGTGGAAATCTCAGTGAAAGCAGTGAAAATCAACCCAGTATGTGGTTGTTCTAATAAAGACAAATTCAGCGCTAAAAGTCTTTAGAAACTGAATTAAATTAAATTGTCAATATAAAAATACTTTTCTTTAGGCCTGCAGTATGACTGTACTTGAAATGCTATGTATAAATTGTGATTGCCATGTTAGAAATAGTGTAGAAAAGGAAAAAAAAGTACTTCAAAGGCCACTCAAGATCATCTGGAGGCTGGAGTTGTTCCTTTATTAGAAAAGAGTGGTTACTCAAAAGAACATTGGGTGCTTTTTACTTTAGTGATGTTGGCTAATACTTAACACAATAATTTCCCAACTCCTTAATTCTAAAGAGCTCAAGGTCAAAAACATTAGTGACAATTAAAAACATTAGGCAAAGCTGTGGCTGTAGTCTTACTCCACAGGTACTTCACAAATCTTCTTCAGCTGAAGAAAAGAAAAAAATGAGTCACAATGCTAAATTGTAGCATCTATCCTCACATGTACTCATGCCCCACAGGGTGAAACAAGATGGTTTTAAATATGAAAAACAAAGCAACAAAACCAGTAAATTGCACAGAGATTCAGACTCAATTAATACAACACATTCTAAAAGTATGGAATGTCTTGCTTTCAGGTGTGATAATGTGCACTGTTTTTATTTCTCTGGCTGTACTTGGAGCTTTTAAATGTACCTATTGTATTATCAATATATCACATTAGCCAGTATATAACATTAGACTATCATTTGGATGTTTTTGTGTGTGTTCTCTCTCTTCCTTCCTTCCTTCCTTCCTTCCTTCCTTCCTTCCTTCCTTCCTTCCTTCCTTCCTTCCTTCCTTCCTTCCTGATAGGATCCTCTGTTCTTTGTTGTCCCAAAGACTGACAGATAAACATTTTAAATAACACTTCTCTTGAAAGACAATTTGATTTGATTTGTAATGCTAATAATCTATAATCTTTACCTATATTTGTTCTACCAATCATAATGTGGATGGGACCAATGGAGGGAACAGAAGCTCGGTGTGGAGTCTCCTTGGGCATGGTTCATCATGTTTTATAGGTACATGGTTCAATACTCCATATGATTGTTATGATGCCAGAGTTTTCTTCAGCAAATCAAGCAATTTTCCTGTTCATCTCCTCCATACATGAATGAAACACCTCTGCCAACTTAATAACTTTGAAGCAGGGTTCAATTTATAGGGATAGCTTAATCAGGATCAAGATGAGACAACAGAAGGAACTGCAGTGGATAAAAATGACTGTGTTCTGTGTTCTAACAACTACTCGTTACATTTTAATAGGTCTGATTTCGTTAAAGGACCAACTAATCCAGTAATCATATTGGATGTGTGGAAGACTCTGGGAGTTATAAATCATAAGGTTAAACTATAAAGGAAACCTAGAGAATTCAAGGATCCGGTGCAACCAAACAGGACAAAACTAGAGTAAGAAACAGAACAATATAGTAGTTAAGTTGAAGGACTGGTTGATCTAAAAGTCCTAGTCCCATCTAATGGAGACTTATTGTCTGTATACTATATTTTCATAAACTGTTGCCTTCCCATGAAATCCACATTTCTTTAGTGAAAAGGATAATCAACAACAACAACAAAATCACAGAAGATATTTGGTTTTTGAAATCATATGTTTCATGCTCAGCCTGAATAAGTTTGGGGGATTCACAAAAATATTCAAGGTGATTTGCAGAATGCTTGGTGACTTGGAAGTGGCACAAAACATTTTTACACTTTTAAATTATTTTTAGTACAAAGAAAATGAATTTAGCTGTGGTTTCTGCATAATTAATGATCAAAGTCTTTTCATGTTCTGGAGGATTTACACTGGATTTTCTCTTTTTCTCATTAACTCCCTTGGCAACAAACTGCAATTTAGCACAAAGCGTCTGTAGAGGGAAAAAGGCACATTTTGGAAAGTCTGGAATGAATGAAAATCTGGCATAAATAGATACTTCCATTAAAATATGGATAATTTTAGAATTATCATAATAATATGATACAGAATGGCAGCTATGATTCACAGCTGGGTGAATTCCAATTGTGTCTATCTGGTAAGGAATAGATAGTAAGTAGGTGGAATGGAATCCCCATCCCATTACTAACCTCTAAGGCATCCCAAAAATAGTTTGTAGAGCACCGTTTTTCAAATTTGGCAACTTTAAAATGTGTGGACCAACTCAGTTCAAAAGCATAGAGAATTTAGTAAAATTAATATACAGTAAACAGAGGCTCTAAAAATTATTGTAGTGTTTGGATTAGGGTTAGGGTCAGTGGTGGGATTGAAATAATTTAACAACTGGTTCTCTGAAGGTCAGGTTGGCTGGTGTGGCAGGTATGGCCCTTCCCCATCCTTCACACATTTGGGATGAGCCTTCTACAACCTGACCCTGGGTGAACCGATTGTTAAATTAACCTCCCTCACACACACACACTATCAAAGTGGATCCTGGGTGCTGCGCTGCAATGCAGAAACAGGAAACAGACCAGCTGGCATGAAGGAAGGAGGAGGAGCAGGGAGAAGCAAGAGGGAAAACGGCTTTCTCCTTCCTTCGCGGTAGCAGATTTGCTGTACATTTCTCCATTGCAGCACAGTGCTCAGGAACGGGATGTGTGTGTGTATTTTAAAAACTGGTTTGTCTGAACCAGTGCAAGCTGGCTGAATCCCAGTTCTGGTTAGGGTGCAATGGACGTTTCATAGCTGCAAGTGAATCTTCAAGTGGATTGCCACATTTGTCAAAGCCTTGTTAAGCCTGGTCAGATGTCATTAATATAATTGTTGAGTTATCTAGTGTGTGTGTGTGTGTGTGTGTTTGTATGTATTTTCTCTGGTAATATCACACTACTAACCAGAGCATACAAAACATTTGCTAGACCAATACTCGAATACAGTTCATCAGTCTGGAACCCTCATTACATATCTGATATTAGCACAATTGAGAAAGTCCAGAAATATTTCACAAGGAGAGTTCTCCACTCTTCTATTCGTTGTAGAATACCTTATGCCACCAGACTTGAAATTCTAGAACTAGAAAACCTTGAATTACGCCGTCTTCGGTCTGACTTAAGCATGGTATATAAAATCATACATTGCAATGTCCTACCTGTCAATGAATACTTCAGCTTCAACCATAACAACACAAGAGCACACAATAGATACAAACTCAAAGTAAACCGCACCAAACTTGATTGCAGGAAATACGACTTCAGCAACAGAGTGGTCAATGTCTGGAATACTCTACCCGACTCTGTAGTCTCTTCCCAAACCCCAAAAACTTTAACCTTAGACTGTCTACTATTGACCTCACCCCCTTCCTAAGAGGTCTGTAGGGGGCGTGCATAAAGCGCACCAACGTGCCTACCGTCCCTGTCCTATTGTTTTTCTTATTCTTTTATTTTTCTTATATGTACCCATTTCATGTATTCACAACTATGTATACGCTTATACTTATTATCTTGTAAACAATTGGCAAATCAAATAAATAAATAAAATAAATAAATAAAAATAAATAAAGTATGTGTGTGTGTATGGCAATGGGAAAAAAAGCTATCACAACCTCTTTCTTTTCATATAAATGTGCTTTATTGCAGAGACATTATATTTACATGCTGGGATACATTACTACATAAATCTATCAAATAGTTCATAGTGAATGCTGTTGATTGCTAGTAACATTTTTCCAGAAATACCACAGACTAAAGTGAACAGACATACAGCTTTACTTGTTTTACAACTCTTAGTAGCTACAATAGTCAAAGTCAAAAGGCAGTGTTTTCTCAGGCCTGTCTGTCATCATTGTGCATGCAAAGAAGTGGAGAACAGCAAATATAAAACCAATGTTTGTTTTTTAGGTTCATAATGACACCAAAGCAGACAATGGGAAACTTACTTTTCTACTTTAAATCATGTACCTCTTGCATAAAATATACAGGTCTAATAAGATTGATATAAATCTATGCCTCTAGAAACCATGTCTTCAAAACAAAAAATGCAGTCTGCTCATGCATTTTCAGAAAGGCAACTTAGCAAATGTAATAAATGATTATATGTGGTCTATACAAATCAGCTGAAAAACACCTTGTCTCCAGAGTTGCATCTGCCTTGGCAGAAGATCTATGGAACTCCAGAAAGGTCGGTGGGGTAAGGAGACAACTAAGCCACTAACTAATAGATGCTGGTGGAGAAGAATCTGTGGATAGTGGGTTATTGAGTAGGATAATTTAGGTTTGCCAGAAGATATCAATGCTTCTAATAGGCTTGTAACAATGAACAATATTATTAAGTCTGTAAGTTTGGTTTTCTTTTGCTTTCTAATGTACTTATAAATTTAAGTACTAGCTAATAGCTGCATCACAACGATCACGTAACACAGCACTTCATTTTTCAGATATTTCTGCAGTCAGCTTCAGTGAACCAATCCCATGCTAATAGATGGTTTGATTAAAGTGGCACAAACTTATTTAAGTGCCAGAAGAAAAATAGGCATATCAAACTTTCTCTGCACTGTCACTTTCAGCCTAACTTTTACGTAAGTAGATCAAACTGGAACAGATAAGAAGCAATAGCCTGTCATGACTTTCAAGTGATACTTAATTTCATGAGATTAAATACTAATATTAGTATTTCCTTGAAAGGTCACAAATCAAGACATTAACTAAGACATATAGGTATTTAAAGTCTATTTGCCATTACAGAGTCATTTGTTATCTTCAGTGGCAGCTGTAGGACCTATGTCATTATCAGTAGCCTTTGATTGTGACAATCCTTATAAAACTATCCCTCCCATTAAACTATTCAAGACTTGAATAAAAGTGTTAATGACTGGGCTTCAAAAATTGGACTATTGTTTAGGCCAGTCTCTAAATAATAAAAAAATGGATAGAAGTAATAAAGAATAGTTTGAAATTATATTTAGATTCTAGAATTCTTAATTTATTTGTCATTTCAAAATAGAGCTTATTAATTAAGAACTCTATTATTTCTAACACTATTACTTTGGAATCCAATAGAGAGAAATATACATATATTACTTGTTTCAACAATAATTGATTCCTTGACATACACAACACGATCAATGCACATCAATGCATTTATAAGCCACTTTAAAATCAAATGATCTTGAAGTGATTGCCTGGATTTAAGAATCAATAAAACTATCAAAAAGCAAACAAGATATGGTTGTGCATTCATATGTAAGTAGGTTCAATTTATACACTTTTATCTGTAACAAAGAATACATAATGATATTAGCAGCATATTACATATTAAAGAATCTCAATGCAATTAAACTGTAACCATGTTGTTTACTTTAGTGCAGTGTAATTGCATAGAATCTACACAATCATAGGTAATCATGTTTATACTAGGTACATTGGTGCAAACTAAAAATATTAAGGAAGGAAAAATAGAAGGTTGCTAAATTTGAGGAAAGTGATCTTGCTTAAAATCTGGTTGTAATTTTAGAAATTAGAACTGCAATAGAGAAATGGGGCCTAGGATAAAAAACAGAACCAACAGAATTTCAAAATGAAGATAATGTTCTCATGATTGTTTGGTATATGTCTCAACCTTCATAATTGCTAGTCTGTCTCAGTGCTAAAACACATTGAGAATCAAATGTAAACTATAATATTCGTGTTAGCAAACAGCAATGTATTAAGAGGTCCTTAACATTCAATTAGCTTTTCGCATAGGCACAATATTAAGCTAGTCCCTTCATCCTGGTAGTATCCATAGATATGTACTACAAACTGCAACAATGCAAATGATATTATGACACACATTTGTTTCTCTGCAGACACCCTTGATAGAAACTATGCTTTTCATTACAACTCCAAAAAAGTTAGGAAATAGTCATATTATTTAGTTTCCTTAAGTAATTTGTCCCTTTATTGAGAAAGCTGAATTTCTGTTACAATTAAAGAAAAAGTATTTCCTCCTACCTATTAAACTCCTTATCTTCAGAAGATTTCATTTGGATTCTTCAACTTATATTTTCTCATATGATATATTTTCTATTTATGTTATCTTTTACTTTTCAAAATGTCAAAATGTATCTAATATTTTATAACCTATATTTTTGTAAAGAAAAATACTATTTCATTTTTTTTTTTTAAAAAAGGCTTCAGCTAGACTTTTGAAAGGCAAAATATACACTCCTGAAGGCAAGTTGAATTGCACTGTTATTGTGAAAATCTCCACACCTGACATATTTCTGAACATTTCTTCTTGCTAATCTGGTCTCGGAGTAGTTGTGGCTGTGGTTCTGAGCTCTTCACCAGTCTTACACAGAGCAATCAGCCCCCATAAAATGGATTGCTCCAGGTATCTTGGAATACAACCTAATATATTGGATATGCTTGTGACCCAACATAGCTTGAAAGTATTAGATTGTGGGAAGCTGATGTAGACTAAAATGTGCTTTTCTCTTATCCTTTGCTAATTCTTAATCATGCCTCAGGTATTAATTCCTTGTTGTCCTGTTATTCTCCGAGACTGGTAGCTCAGAGGAAAAAACTTTTTGTTCAAAAACAATGTCTGCAAATTATTTATTATAATGAGTGAGTATACTGTATTCATGCTAAAAGGTGAGGGTTTGCAAGGAAAAGCCAGAGTTTTGAGGTTTTACGATGTTTTAGCCAAATTGTACACTATATTTCCCTGAATTGATTCCCTGGAATTTTTAAAAGTTCTATCAGAACTTTATGGAAAAATAATTTAAAGTGCATTTCTCTTACATAGCCCTAATCAGCATATCGCTCCCCACACCACTCTAAAATCACATGAACGGGAGGAGAGAATGGGCTGACCTGGATGTTACGGGCAACCATTTGTAACATAATTGACTATACAGTTCAGAAATTTCAATCTGTTGCTGATATTGAAGCTTCAATTGTAGTTGGAGCTTCACAGACCAAAATTATTTTCTTGTTTAAATTAACTCCCTTTGAAATGAATATTGTTGTTGTTTTAATAATATTTGCCACTAGCTTGTTCTTTGGCAAGGCTAGGGTTTATTTTTTGATCCAGTTGTTGAATTCCAACTTTCATCCAAAATGGGTATAGGTTGGGAATTATGTCATTTATTAACCAATAATACCCAGGGCGTTGTGGCACAGGTGATTATCCCTCTTCATGAACACATATGGAATATTCCAGTTATACAACAAAAGCTAAAATCATTGGGAGTATCAAGCATCTATCTAAATCTAGGGTTGCATTTATAACCAAAGTATCATATGATATGGCTTTTAGTCCTTTTGCTGTCCAAAACAGAATATGAATTTCTGTATAAATATATAAATAAATAGTCTGTTATGTGTAATCAGTAATTGTATAAGTGTGGACTATTCTTCACACAATCTTGCGCTGTGGCTTATCCTTGCCTGGCTGATGCATAATTTATTCTTGAGATAACATTCTATTCAATTCAAAAATGTTAAATTAGCTAGAAATTAGTAACATCTGTTTACATGACCATTTCCAGCTTTACTTTCTCATCAATATAAATGAAATAATACATATTGAATACAGTATGCACATTTTCATGCCAGAGCCAATTGGGGGATTGCCAATTGTTTCTGGCCATATCCCATCCATGAAGCGTCCAAGAGTTGACCTGCTTAGCTTCAGCAATGGTACTGCATCATATGCTTTCAGATCATTCTCCCTATCAAAGCGAGGATTAATGAGATGCAGCTTAAAAGCTAGTGTTGTTCACTGCATAGATTTGATTATTATTTCATATGATGTGAATGGGGGAAATCATCATGACTGTTGCATTAAGAGATCCAATCAAGACTTGAGTCATAGGCAAACCAGTCACTGATACTTGAATTGAAGGATAATATGAACTCTTCTCATTCCATGTAGCAACACTGAAAAACTGGCAGCTGACTCCACCTTCAGCTCTGGTGATGGGACAGCATCTTCACACCTGAAGGCAAGAAATCAGTTGAAAGAAAGCAGGGCAGATAATGTGGCTCACTCCAAGGAGCTGCCACTCAGATCATCTGTCCCATTCTCCCTAATGGTAGAGCCGACTTTTATTGAAGCAGGTAAGAGGCTGAAAGCTCCCCTCATCTGTGCTTCCCCCCGCCATTCTATTATGCTTGATTCCTGTCTCACATCACATAAAGTTATTATCTCATGGAACCTGAGCATTACGCAGAGTAAGGATGCATTCCATTACAAAGAAAAAGAAGCAAAAAAGATAACATTTCTTAAAAAAAATTACAGCTCTACCTGGATAATTATTTTTGTGAGGGATCAGCAAACCAGTTGCTTAGAAGAGTCATGAGTTATTTAGTCAACAGGAGATGAAACTTTGTTCACTGTCAGGCTAGGAATTCCTTGGTGGATTTCAATAAGATATTCATCAGAGTTTGACAAAGATGGGGTCTCCCCACTTAAACAGAAAGGGATAAATATAATGCCATATTGCAAAACAGGTTTTTCAAAACACCAGCTGCATCTTTACATTTTTGGCTAGAATTAGTGGGAGTCTGTGATGCAGTCTTGAAGAGTTGCCTGTATTACCCTGGAAAATCTTCCACCATGCAGGAATTCCTTTCCCATCCCCATTTAAAGACATTCTTTAACTTTCCAGTGTTCTCATTCTAAACAAATCAAACCTGATGATGCTTCCTCAGCTTGGGACACTCCTAAGTGCACCGCTTTTAGTCAAGAAAGAAATTCAGCAGCAGAATTTTGTCCTTAAACTACACCACATACCATAAGGCAAAACCGGGCTCCTCCTTACAACAGGAGAGTAAGAAGAGGCTGGGGGCTTTAAACAAGCAACAATTACAATCTCCAGGGTGGGACCTGGCAATCTTAGATTAAAGTGGGGTGTGCCAATAAGGTAGACTCTTCACTTTAAGCAGTGGTGGGATTCAAATAATTTAACAACCGATTCTCTGCCCTAATGATTTCTTCCAACAACCAGTTCACCAAACTGCTCAGAAAGTTAACAACCGGTTCTCCCAAAGTGGTGCCAACTGGTTGAATCCCATCACTGACTTTAAGTATACCTGAATATTAAAAGTGCTATAAAGTGACTAAAAATAAAGAATTATTAAATGATGCAGATTAAGAAAACACTGCATCATCTGCTAATATACTCGGAAGTAAACCACACTGAATTCAGTAGGGTTTATTTCAAAGTAAATATGCATAAGACACATCTATACAAGTTCATGACAAGTGATGTAGTAATAGTGCATGTCAGTTAGTATTTCCCCTACTTCCTCACTTTAGTTTAACAGTACAATAAGCATAGTCATAACCATTTAGTTTCTCTTTCTAAAATGAATTTTGACAGCACTGAAGAGGGAAAAAACTATTCATACTAATCAGAATATATTTTTCTTCCTATCTCCCAACATTTCCTCTATGATTTCAAATCAACATAGTGTAAGACACAAAGCAAGATCATTAAGGATGAATTATTAAAGTAGAACTCTTGGAATGTTAAATAACTTTTTCCAATTTTCTAAAAAAAACAACAAAAACATTATCTCCAGATTTATTTTAGAATAGTGTCCTCATTTCTAAGTATCTAGCAGTAATAAATTAATTAGGACTGTGATTAGTCTGAAATGATAGCTTCTGCTAGTATATATCATTTATGGACAAGTGCAAGACAAGAAACACATCTCATATAAAAAACCCTGAATTACTGCATAAAGTTATAACTAAAAATAACAATTAAAATAGCAAACCCCAATATAAATTATGACAAAAAGTATTTTCTTATAAGCTGCTAAGACCTTACAGGTGGGAGGTGAGGAGCCTGAAATAAACAAAGATCTACCACACGGTGTTTTATTTTTTGAAGACTGCAACTTTAGATATCTGCAGATTGCATAAATGTGTTGTGTCATATAATCATATCAAAGTTATTTGCAAATGTTATACAAACTGGAATACTTTAATATGAGACACAACCACATACATACGTTCATAAGAAAAACAGCTGTTATATAAAAATCTAATTAAGGGAATGCATTAAGTTAGCTGTGCCATTAAGGTTAAGGAGAGGGGAAAAATACAGTTTCTGGAATGGGTACGCAACTATCTCCAGATGTTAAAAAGTTATATTTATCTCTAGCTGGTGCTCTCCAGATGTCTTGAACTCAGGTTGAATACACTGCTGTCTCAAAGAGCAGGACACTGCTCCCTATTTTCATGCATAAAGCTAACTGGATTGACAATGTTTCTTTGACCCAGGGAGGAGCTAGCCTCTTCCAATCAAGGCTATAAGGCATTCAAAAGAGGCTGCCTCATCACCAAAGGGCACATTTCAAACCCCTTAATTTCCTAGTCAGCACCATCTCTTACCTTCCTTGGAGGGACATTATGGAATTGAAGTCCAGCACATCTGGAGAGTTCCAGGTTTGGGAAGGCTAGTTTCAAGATTATCTGATTCTAGGCCTTTTTTTTTGTGAGGGCTTTATTTATTTATTTTTTAGTAGAGAATGAATTTCTGCCCATGTTAAACCAATCTTAACCTTAAGGATTAGTATAACGAATGTTAAAATATTCTTCTTGCCAACCCCACATATTTACAAAAGAAAGAAAGAAAGAAAGAATTACTAAAGGCATATTTTTCACTCATCTGAAATGTAAACTTGTTAGGGGCACGAAGGGGCTTCATGTCCTGAATTGCACTGATAACACTGTTGGCACTCAACAAAGAAAAGACAAATCGATTTTTGCTTAGTTCCTATGTGCATCTCTGCTGAAACGAGGCTTCTTTAGAATTTGCAGGTTGTATTAATTTTTGCCCCCACTCCTCCCCTCCCCTCCCCTTCTCATGTGGCATCTCTTTTTCACAGTCTATCTTCTTATTTCTGATGCGCCTCTGTTTTATTTGAGCTTAAGTTGGTTGTGTTTGATAAAGCTGTATTTCTTTCTGCTTTTGGTAGTTCTGGCCCCTCATACTCCCAAGGGCAGATTTCCACACGAGACATTAAAGGTTTCTGTAAATTATTAGTTGCTGATCTAGCAGGATTAGAAGGAAATGCATTCCCTGGAGGAGAGGAAGATGCATGTTTTGTCTGAATTCCTAGTTTATTGGTAAAATCTTTCTCTGTGGTTTGAATGGTCACTTTGGGAGGCATGTCCTTGGAATCTCCAGCAGAAATACTCTCTGTATAATGTTTGCTACTAATATTTTCATTTTTTGTCCCAGAAACTTCTTGCAGAGCTTTGGGACTCCATTTTTCTTCTTCTTCCACCTCATGTTCTTCTTGAATCTCCCAAGGACTTATGTCACATTTCTCGGTGCTCTTTTGAAGGGGTATCTGATACTCTTCAGTAGTCTTAGGTTGAGATTGTCCCTTTGTTTGAGAAGGGTGGAAGGTCTCTGAGTCAGAGGAAGCAATAGAGACGTGCTTTTGAATTTTAGAATCAGAAAGCCCAGTCTCTGGAACCTGGTCATGGATTTCCCAAGGACAAATTTCTTCTATGTCAATACGTGTCTTTGTCAGGCATTTACCAGCTCCTGCATCAAGAATGGACTTTTGTTGTTTCATTATCCCAGATTTATGAGGTTTCTTTGACTCTTCAGCTTGGGTTGAATTTCTTCGATGGGAATCTTTATGGTCAGTCTTTTCAGAGCTGGAGTGCTTTTTGCTGACCTCTTTGCTCTTTGGTTGAGGCTTGTGAGACTTGACACTTTCTTCATTTTGCATTTTTCCTGCTAACCCCAGAGTTTTCTCTTTGGCACTGGCAATAACACTAAGTGACTTCTGTAACACAGATGTTCTTGGATGGAGAGGTTTCTTATCCGCACTTAAATTGTGAGCACTCATAGATTTGCACACCAAGGGGACATTTTCAGTAGACACAGCTTCAGTTTTTTCTACAGGTTTTTGGGTTGCTTTGTTTTCAGAAAGAGAATCTAATAATGATGTCTCTGCAGTTGAAATAACCTCCCCACTTTCTGTGGTTATGCTTTTTGAGTCTTCGGTTGGGCCTCGGACATGGTCATATGTGCTGTGGGACTTTTTTAAGGAGAAAACTCTGTTTCTCAAAGATTCCTCTTTTGGTTTGATATGCCCACTACAATCTGGTGGATTTTTCCTTGCCATGGCAATGTTTTTGGAACTTCCATGTTCCAGAAAATCTTTTTCCTCCCGTGAGTATTGCCTAGTGACAGTCTCAGGAATTTCAGTAATTCTTCTCATGATTGAGCGACCCAAACCTTTTTTTGAGCATCTTTTTTTCTGGAGGTGTGGATTGTTGGTGATCATTTTTTTCCTTTTATAGATCTCCAACTGGGCATACAATTTCTTCAATTCATCCTGCAAAGTAATAGACAAAATGAGCAAGGATCGTATATATTCCCCAAAGAAAATCTAGAAGCTTGGCTTCCCCAGCCAGGGAGAAGCCAACTACAAATCCATTTGTAAAATACCCTCATCTATCAATTAGCATAAGCTGTTTGGATTATTTAAGCAGGCAGCATGTAAATAATTGTCCTAAATCAATAAGTAAACAAGTTAATATAATTTGCCATGGTGGCGCAGTGGTTAGAAGGCAGTATTGCAGGCTAATTCTACATTCCCCTAATCCAAGTGTTTAATCCTGACAGTCTCATGATTGACTCAGCCTTCCATCCTTCCGAGATCAGTAAAATTAGGACCCAGATTCTTGATGGCATGTTGGGGGCAATATGCTGACTTTGTAAACTGCTTAGAGAGTACTGTAAAGCACTATAGTGGTATATAAATCTAAGTTCTATTGGTATAATCCACGTGAGTGAATATATGTGTGGAGAAGACTCCTAGACTCTACCATCAAATGAATTCTTAAAAATAAAATAGTAACTTAGATTAAAGTAATCATTACTTTACAATCTGTCAGACATATAGTTTCACAAATAATGTAGAATATTATTTTTGCTATCAACATTTATCACTATATCAGTTTGCACAATTGGTATCAATCTTAATTCATAGCCTATGTATCAATTTTCTTGGTTTAAAACTCATATGGATTTCTACAGTGCCTATCAAAATACAGGATATCATGTGTTCTGAAAGAAACAGAAGGTGAAAAACTAAATTCAGCCTTTCATTCAGATTCTCTCTTTCTGAATAGATAATCAGAAGAATTATATGCAGCCTGATCCCTCATTTATACACAGTGTGCTTTTTCTTTTAGAACTGGGATGACTTATAGGTACCATGATCCTAAAGTTTTTGAATACAGGCACAGAAACCATGATCATATATAGATTTACACATATTGAAAATCAATTCTAAGCCACTTTGATCTCACACCTTTAACTGGGTTGGAGAGCCAAATTGATTTATTTCTTCCTCAGTGTCAGTTTATTTGAAACCAGTGCCATTTCCACCTTGAATTACTGTGAATTTGCAAACATATGAGCAATTTGTTTGCCTAAGATGGGAACTCTTGCCTCACTCTGTCCCATAGACTTCATAGCATCCTATTCCTGATTAATGTCTGTAGACATTATTTATAATTTATCTGCTGTTCTCTTCATACCAGCCACATATCAACAAGCAACTAATATTTGTTTGTCCCTATTGTTAGACATATTGGAGGAAAATGTCTTTATAGATGCAAGAAGCTTTTAGATGTAGTAAGACTTTGCAGCCAGGAGTTTCCTATTATAGTGATCACTCAAGTTTTGAGAGGAGCAAATAAAAAATGCACCTAGCATAAAGACTGGGAGAAGGTCCTTACAAATCATTTCCCTTTTGTATGTAGTAGAGATCAAGGGAATTTTGATAGGAAAGAGATACCTCAAGATAGGGCATTACCTGAGATACCTCAATATAGGGCATTACCTGAGATACCTCAAGATAGGGCATTACCTGAGTGGCATTGGTTGCAACTCTCTATTGATCAGCTGGAGAGAATACAGTGCTTTTCACTAGTTCTCAAGATTTTTAGGTTGGCAGAAGTGAGGACAATTGAAAGTTGGCCTCAAGTAACTTTTTGAAGGATTAACAATTGAAACACATACTAATTTTTTAAAAA
This sequence comes from Notechis scutatus, assembly GCF_049901735.1. Lineage (NCBI taxonomy): Eukaryota > Metazoa > Chordata > Lepidosauria > Squamata > Elapidae > Notechis > Notechis scutatus. The sequence continues at coordinate 21,118,004 of NC_142025.1, forward strand.
AACTTAATGGTGCCAGTAATGAGTTGAATGTCAATGCACAATTGACACAATTCCTAAATCAGAGATAACTCAGACCCAGACGTCATCTAATCACAATCCCTTATGTTCATCCCAATAAAGTTTAAGAATGACCAATTCTCTCTTCCCCACAGTGACTGTAAAGTTTCAGCGACCCATGAAACCATGCCTAAGAGAGATAGTTAGCTCAAGGCAAATAAGGTGTTTTTAAGGCTTTCCAATTAAGAATTCAACTTGGCTCTCTCTTTTTCATTAGTGAAAGACTAATTTTTGAGAGGAGGCTGTGATTGTCAATGTATAAAGGAATCAATCAAATCTCAGTCTACAACATATCAAGTTCCATAGAGTTGCAACTATCTGTCTATTATTTCATTTCTTTCTATGGAAGGCATGGAAGATGGAGGAAGCTATAACATAAGCATTCTATCATCATTTTCTTTTAATGACCCCATAATCCCTTGCATTGTGGAGTCTGGGCAACTGAATGGAGCTGAGTGTTTACTGGCCGGATGCCCTTCCTGTCACGAAGGCAGAGTTTTATTCAGCAGATGTAATCTCATTGTGCCCAGAGAGAGAAATATTTTCTTCTACCTAGAATAGAACTCACAGCCTACTGATTGTGAGGCAAGAACTCCACCACTAGGCCTCTGCACACTCATAACATAAGCATTCTATGCAGTCCAAAATTATAATACATAATGCTGTTTTTAATTAATCTGAAAGATAGATAGATTTTATGAGAACTAACATATCCAGAATTGTATCGATATAAAATTGAAGACCTTCTGTAAAGTTTTTTTTTTAAAAAAGTATAATTTACTAAATTGGAAAGTACCCTAATATCTTCTGGATCCAAACTATGTTCACTCCATGCTGAATTGATGCTGCTATTCAGATAAGATCCAGATCTCCCCATGTCGAGCTCATCTTCATAGACTTCAGTAGCCATATCATCTCGTGGATTATTGCTTGAATGGGAAAACTGTAAAAATACATCAAGGTTTTGCTAAATAAACATAAGGATATGTAAGCATAAGAAAGAAATCAAGGCACGTGCACCCACCCTCACTTTCATTTGGGAAAATTTGTAAGGCACATTTCAACATTCAAAAACTTAACATCCGTCTGTTTCCTAACTAAATGAAGATTAGTTTCTGGGTATCAATCTGTTGGGAAATCACAGTACATGTTATCAGGCAAATTAAAGATTGGAGCTTCTAGGGTTACAAAGGTGTTTGGACAGGGACACGTTAGATTCCAGACAGTCCTCTAGTTACAACAACTCATTAAATGACTGTTCAAAGTTATGACAGCACTGAATGAGGGTGAACTACAGTCAGTCTATTGCCATTGCAGGATCCCCCGTGATTGTAAGAGCACTAGGTGCTTCATGAACAGCCAGAATCTACATGATTGGGAATTCTGATGTTCCCTGTGGGCTTCTCATAAGCAGAGTCAAGGGGGGAGCCAGAAAGAATTGGAAATCTCCCCTGTTTCCGCTGCTTTTTAACCTGTCTATATTCCATAGTGCCACCCATAGAAACAACACCCCCGATGGCACATGATCCGTAATACCTGTCTCGAGTGCACTAGCCTGTGCTTGATTGCCTTCCCATAGCAACCCCTACTACCCTGTGGCACCTGCAGCCCATGCTTCAAAGCATCTGACCACACTCACTCACACACCCATTCATGCACCCATTATCCAATGGCACTCAAAGTCTCCATACACTTTGAAGCCCAGAGCACCAACCTATACCTTCATGCCATCCATGCACCCATCTGTGTTCTGGAGGATCTATCCATAGCACCTTCCCGTTCCAGTGGCACCTAAAGCATGAGTGGGGATTACTATCTGGGACTGATGCCTCTTCCCATTAACAAGCAGGACTGCGGGATTATCAAGGGGATTGTGGGACACAGAGATGTGTTTCAAAATAGTTTACCACTGGTTCGGTGAGCATGGCTTGCTGGGCACACTTTGTACGCGTGCTCCAAATGCGCACTTCGCACAGGCGCAGAAGCTTTCTGACTCACCTCCTGCAATCCTGCACTCTCCCTGTTGCTTCAGCAGCTGAGCCGCAGTAATCTGCTACGCTGCACAAATTAGCTGTGCTTCAAAAGCAGGAAATAAAGGTCAGTATGGGAGCTCGGGCGGGCGGGTGGGACCAACAGCAGCTCCTCAGAGACAACCGGTTTTGTTTCTACTGATCTTCGGTTCTACCGGTATGCCAGAATGGGACCGAACCGTAACATACCACCACTGGTGTGACATCTGTTTTTATATACATAGTAAGTACTGTATATATAGAGGTATTATAGCATGCATGTATCTTCAGATCTGGCAAAATAAAAATGTAAAGGAAAATACCTTTGGAATCAGAAGTAACCCAACGGTGACTGTCACAGTTAAGTGTGTGTGCGCAAAGAATAGCATCAGCATCCAATCAGACTGGAGTCTTGAAGCAAGACTGAACCTGAAAATCAACATTTACATATGAGTACTAAATACACTTTCTTCCACATTTTTCATCATATGGATTTTTAAAAAATATTCTGAATGATGCTTACAGGAAAAAAAAATCTGACTATAAAGATAACAGCCTTGCATTGTTCTATTAAACATGGAGGTTTCTGTGTCAATTTCTCAGCACACATACTCACATCCCCATTTTGTTGTGTCAGAGTGGAAACAGGCATACAAGTATTGTGTGCATTTTGCCCATTGTTGCTCCTGTTTTTGGAAAAAGGCATTAAAAACTACAGCATGATAGGAATTTTCTGTATTTAATATCGTACTGATTGGATGAAGCTAATTATTTTAATACAGCTTCAAGTTTGGGTTTATTTAATTTGGTAGAATTTGATGGGAGAGAGGAATATGCTGTGGGCATCATGTACTTAGAGTTAGGCAAGGCATTCAACAAAGACCACAATTTATGTCTTGGTAAAATGTAGGATAGACAGTGTCACCACCAGATGGATTTATAACTGGCTGACAAACGGTACTCAATGAGTAGTCCTTAATGGTACTACATCTCCATGAAAGGAAAGAAGCAGTGGGGTACACAAGTTTCTGTCTTAAGCCCAGTACTCTTCAATATTTTTTATAAATGACTTAGATGAGGGAATAGAAGGGGAACTCATCAAATTTTCAGATGACACCAACAGCAATAGCACTTAGACTATACTTTACAGTGCTTTCAGCCCTCTGGTTTGGAGTATGAGTATATTGCCTCCAACAATTTGGGTCCTCATTTTACTGACCTAAGAAAGATGGATGGCTGAGTCAACTTTGAGCCTGTTGAGATTTGAACTGCCAAATTGCAGGCAGCCAGCTATCAGCAGAAGTAGCCTGCAGTACTGCACTCTGTCTGCTGCACCACTGTGATAGAGGACTTGTTTCAATTCACATTTTTCAGTGTTATTGTAACTTTGAGTGTGCTGAAAAATGAACAAGGACTACCTATCTATACATATATCTTATATTATGATTAGAATATTACAACACATTTAGTATAATATAGCCTTAAAAAGTGTAAATGGCATAAAATATTACAATTATATTGTCAATATAATATGTCAATTGCATTGGCTTTGAATTAGCTTTTGTGTCCAATACAATATATATATATATATATATATATATATATATATATATATATATATATATATATATATATATATGTATGTATGTATGTATGTATGTATGTATGTATGTATGTATATGTATATAACATATATAATATATGGATCTGTCTGAAAGAATTGATACCCTGGACGCCGTAAAAGAAAGAATATCCAACCTTGAAAAAAAAGACACAACGCAAAAACCTGAACATCCAATAGCTACAAACCACATCTCTACCCAACAACCACAATCCGATCCAAAACCCAATCCACAAATAAACACAACCCAGACAAATATTGATATCCCAATCCTCATCAGAGAAGCCGTTGAGCGTGAACGGAAACGTCCAAACGCCATCTTATTTGGTCTAGAGGACATCAATGTCAATGATGACATCACAACTGTCCGAAACATCATCAGAGATTATCAAGCATCAACCATCTCCGCTGATGAAATACTTGACATTTCCCGCATCGACCAAGAGCTCAAAAATAGAGACGGCTCTGTGGCCCCACGCTTGTGCAGGGTCATTTGCAAAAAATGAATCAAGCAAACGTAAATTCATTTATACTATAAACTCACTCGCCAAAACCAACACCAACCATAAGAACCTCCGTTGCCGCCCTGACCTAACCATACAGCAACGTGCCCGCTCCCGTGCACTCCGCATCGAACTCAAAAACCGTCTAGACAATGGAGAGAAGGACCTGTACATTGACTACCATGCTGACTGTATCAAAAGTAAGCCACGCAACCCAATACTCAGCTTCTACCCTCAACCACAACCCTACCTCAACCGATCCACCATCACCCAAGACTAGGCACGCACACCCCCAACTACCTCAATTCCAACTACTGCCGGCCTTAAATGCAAACTACTCAATGCAAGAAGCCTCGTGAATAAAATACCTGAATTTCTCATCCTCCTAAATATGGCTAACCCGACATTATATTTGTCTGTGAAACATGGCTCAATGCATCTCTCCCGACTCCATTACCACAGTAAGAGACTATCATGTTTACCGATCAGATCGTGAAAATCGTCGAGGAGGTGGTGTTGCTATATTCTATAAAAATCCTTACATCTAAAAATATCCAAGTTACCCAGGAGCTTGCTCTTCCTGAGACCATCATCTGTGAACTATCCTTAAATATCACAATTCGATTCTTACTATGTTACAGAGCACCTGATTATGACATCGAACATGTAAACAAGCTAAATACATTACTAACATGGGCTGCATCCTGCCCATACCCTTTTATCTTTCTTGGTGATTTCAATCTACCTCATATTGACTGGACCCTAAATGATTGTACAACTGAAATCATACACACAACCTTCTACAATGCTATTACAAATCTGGGACTGGAACAACTACTAACCAACAACACTAGACTAAACAACTGCCTCGATCTCATCTTCTGCAATAGTTTGAATTTAATTTACGGAATACAAACTAAAGAACCCTTTTCCAGTAGTGACCACAATATGATTGACTTTTGTCTCAACATACGTCCACACAAAAATCACCACAATGATGTAATCCCCAATTGTAACTTCAAAAAGGCAACTATGATCTTATAGACAATGATCTCTCATCCCTGGATTGGCAATAACTATTCACTGGATGCAATACTGTTGAAGACCATTACAACATATTTTTACTTGAAGTCAAAAGAGTCATCAAACTATATGTACCAACAACAACTCCCAAAACAAAACAAAAAGCAGATTACCCATATCAATAAGGAAACTTCAATCCAAAAGAGATCACTCTGGAGGAAAAACAAATCTGGTCACGTTGCCAATTTCAAAACCGATACAAAAATTTATGCCACCAGATAAAGACCGAATGCACCAATTATCACATTAAACAAGAGGAAAACCTTCTAAGCACCAATTCCACCCGTGCTTTTTACAATTTTGTAAACAACAAACTAAAAGACTCAAGGTCCATCCCTCCCTTGATAGGACCTGATGGTAAAGACTGCAATGACGACACCATTAAAGCCAACATCTTTAACACATTCTTCGGCTCAGTATTTGTAAACAGCAATGGATCATGCCCAGTATTTCCTAGCCGTACCACAGATAACAATAATGATCTAATACATATCGATTTCACAGAAGACAATGTTGAAAAATCACTACGCAATCTAAAACCATCTCTATCTATTGGACCGGATGGAATATGTGCCTACTTCTTAAGAAAGCTATCCACTGCCATAGCCAAACCTCTAAGCATAATCTTTGAAAAATCTTTCAGGACCAGCTCCTTGCCTAACCTATGGTCACAAGCCACAGTCATCCCCATCTTCAAAAAGGGAGACCCAAGCCTAGTTGAAAATTACAGGCCAATCTCCTTATGCTGCGTCACCTGTAAAGTCATGGAATCAATTATTAACCAATCCATCATCCTCCACTTAGAGACAAACAACCTACTCTCCAATAAACAATTTGGTTTCAGAAAAAAACTATCCTGTAATCTACAACTCTTACACTGCAAAAATATATGGACGACACAACTCGACCAGGGCAAAGCAATAGACGCATAATCTACATAGACTTCTGTAAAGCCTTTGATTCAGTGGTACACGACAAACTACTCCTAAAAATAAAATCCTATGGTATCTCTGGACAACTGAATAACTGGATAGAAGCATTCCTGTCAAACAGACAACAAATGGTCAAAATCGGAAGCGTCCTATCAAATCCAGTACCTGTCAATAGTGGTGTCCCCCAAGGCAGTGTTCTAGGACCAACTCTCTTCATACTCTACATAAACGACCTCTGTGATCATATTAAGAGCAATTGCGTTCTCTTCGCTGATGATGTAAAGCTGTTCAATACCACAGACAATACTGCTACCCTACAAAAAGATCTTGACTATGTATCAGAATGGTCAAACAAATGGCAACTTCAAATCTCAACAAATAAATGCTCTGTCTTACATATTGGCAAAAAAAAATCAGAAAATAAAATACAAGCTAAATAGTCAAGAGCTTGTTGATGACCCAAGCTCTGTAAAGGACCTTGGAATACTCACCTCTAATGATCTAAGTGCTAGAGCCCACTGCAACTACATAGCCAAAAGGCATTAAGAGTTGTTAACCTAATCCTACGTAGCTTTTTCTCTGGTAATATCACACTACTAACCAGAGCATACAAAACATTTGCTAGACCAATACTCGAATACAGTTCATCAGTCTGGAACCCACATTACGTATCTGATATTAGCACAATTGAGAAATTCCAGAAATATTTCACAAGAAGAGTTCTCCACTCCTCTACTCGTTGTAGAATACCTTATGCCACCAGACTTGAAATTCTAGAACTAGAAAACCTTGAATTACGCCGTCTTCGGTCTGACTTAAGCATGGTATATAAAATCATACATTGCAATGTCCTACCTGTCAGTGAATACTTCAGCTTCAACCATAACAACACAAGAGCACACAATAGATACAAACTCAAAGTAAACCGCACCAAACTTGATTGCAGGAAATACGACTTCAGCAATAGAGTGGTCAATGTCTGGAATACTCTACCCGACTCTGTAGTTTCTTCCCCAAACCCCAAAAACTTTAACCTTAGACTGTCTACTATTGACCTCACCCCTTTCCTAAGAGGTCTGTAGGGGCGTGCATAAGCGCACCAACATGCCTACCGTCCCTGTCCTATTGTTTCTCTTATTCTTCTTTTATTTTTCTTATATGTACCCATTTCATGTATTCACAACTATGTATGTATACACTTATACTTATTATCTTGTAAACAATTGGCAAATCAAATAAATAAATAAATAAATAAATAAATAAATAAATAAATTGCATGGATGATCTATCTCACATGAACGTATACATCAAGTGACATTATTTTCAAATCCTGCCATCTAAAGATGTGTGCTGGTAAAAAGAGAAGAAATGAAAAAAGCTGTTTGCAGAAGTAATAGGCAGGCATTGTTCAATTTGCATCCATTTGAGACTATTTGTAAAGCTTTTCTTAATTTGTCTGGAGAGAAGGGCTTTTGTTGTACCCTTCTGACATGCATCTCAACCCAGTTAATTGTTTTAGATTGCATGCTAAGAACTTCAAAATAAACAGTGTGGGTCACTTGCCTAATTATATGGAATATAGCAGAGATAATGAGCTCAATGTGAACTGCAACAGCCATATAACGTGGCTCGTGAAACGCCGAGGGTACTGTCCGCACTGCATAGCAGAGATAAACGCTCCATAAGAGAAATAACAATTCAGCTGAAAAAGAAATGAATGTTTCCATTAGTATTTGTGGAAGGGCAATTTAAAATGATGATCCCATCCTCTTTCTCTGTTTGGAAACATGCACATATGAATACACTTTCTGGCATCAGAAGGTTATGTCCATATAATGCTGCTTTGCTTCTTATTTAATCTTCAACCATCTGATAAATGTAGTTTTACTTATTAAACACAACCACAATATTTATTTCAATAGAAACATGTTGGTTCCACAAAAGAAGATAAGATATACTTTTTTCTCTGAGTAATAAAGAAATTTAACAGGGATATATTGGGTTTCGTAGCCTACAGAAACATTTGTACGATTCTAAAATTCTGTTTAACACCAAAAAAAAATTGATGGAACAATAAGATAAGCAATTCATTTCCATCATAACCAGAAGGGGTTTGTCTTATTAATGCCAACAGTTTATAATATCTATGTATATAGCATTGCACATGAATAAGTATCTAAATACAAGAGTGGTTTGTTTATTAAGCATTGTGATGCATTGGATCTTAATTTCAAAAAGTGTTTCAAAGCATGCAGGAGAGAAAGAAGAATTGCTTTAAGATATTGCAGATAGGTGGTACACTTCTGTTCCCATATGCTCCAAAAGCATATTTTGAAGACTGAAACTGAAGCACTGCTCAGCTCTATTTATTTTTGCTTTATTTTAAAGAGGAAAGATTTAATTTCTTTGCTTTAAAAGCACCCAAAGTAGCTTCCAAAAAATAAAGCATCAGAAAACCAATTAGTCTGATAAGGCAAATAAAAGTTACAGCCAAAACCTAGTCAAAGGAAGAACATATTAAAATAAAACTAATCCTTCTTTCTAAGAGTCTTCAGTAACAGAAAACATTATTATATTTCAATAACCACCCAGGAGGGAGGAAGCCATATGCAAGAAAGGCAGCTCCATAGAGACTTAGATTATGACCTTTTTTAATGTCCTATAAAGAGGGGTAAAATTATTAAAAGCAAAACCAAATTAAACTGGGTGCCACAGGAGAAAAAGCTTTTTAAAAAAACTAAAAACAACAACAACAAGCCATAGCCAGAGGTGGTATTCAGCAAGTTCTGACTAGTTCTGGAGAACCGGTAGCAGAAATTTTGAGTAGTTCAGAGAATTGGCAAATACCACCTCTGACTGGCCCCACTCCCATCTATTCTCTGTCTCCTGGGTTCCATCTGATCGGTCAGGTCTTCTTTTGGTTTCCTGCACAGGAGAACGGAGCTGGAAATCAGGTTAGTGGGGTAGGGATGGAATGGGATTTTGGAGTAACCTTCCCTCAGGAGTGGGGAGGGAATGGAGATTTTACAGTATCCTTTCCCTGTCATGCCCACCAAGCCATAGCATACTCACCAAGCCACACCACAGAACTGGCAGTAAAAAAAAAAATTGAATCCCACCACTGCCAACAGCCCTCCATCCACTTCACTTCCTCTATTAGCTTTCTGATGAATTTTGAAATCCCACTATTCAAAAGCCAAGCCCTTGTTTGAAAAAAATGGCGGAACTCTATATGGTATTAGATCAACACATCAGAAGAGGCTTTTCCTCCTATAAACAATTAAGTAGACTTTTTAAAAGTAAGTCAGCATTTGTAAATGAAGGATAAAACAAGGTATATATTGCCATGGTAGCAATAATTAAGGGTATGCATTTTCATAGATGATACAAAACAGAGGAGTTCTGGTTTCTTTAGGCAAAAGTCATACACAGATGTCCAGGATAAGTCATCTAGTAGCAATGAGATGTATGCTAAAAGATTACTATTACAAATGATGTTGGAACTAGTTTAACTAGCTAGGAAATTGATCCAGCAGCAGAATTATCCATGTTGCTTGACATGAAGGTACACACAATTTTTAGATGGTAAAGAAAGTGAAGAAATACAACATGATTTAGAGATTTAACCCACCCTGAAGATCCTTTGTGGCAAAAGTGCAACTGCCTAAATTCCTGCACAACTGTGCTACCAAGAAAAATATAATAATTTGTCATTATTTCTTGTCAATAATACAATCTTAGAATATTTTTTAAAAATGCAACTAAAATTTAAAGCAATTCAGTTTTGCCGATATGCAGAACAAAAATCAGATTTCCAAAACACGGGAATTTTGTGGTGCGTTAAAAGAGAAAATTCCCCAAAACAATTTGGATGACAATGATTATAATGCTAAAAAATTTACTTCCTCTCTGTGTCTCCTTTTTTCCCTATCTTTGCTCACATATCCAGTGGAAGATGACTAAGCCTCCTTATGCCAACACCACCTTTTGAGATCAGTGATGCATGCAACTTACGGCAAACATGCTTGTGAGGGAAAATATGCAATGTTTTCTTCCCTACTGAAGCTTCTATTACTTCGCTTCTTGTCAATAATTGTCTTTCTGTCTGTCTGTCTGTCTGTCTGTCTGTCTGTCTGTCTGTCTGTCTGTCTGTCTGTCTGTCTATGTGTCTGTGTGTTTAACATTGAAGCTAACTTAGGTTAAAGAAAATTATTTTCATATTAATCCATTTAGTTCTTCTCAATCCTGTCTTTAGGCCAGATTCAAATTGGCATTTGCAGAATCAAGATATCAAATAGGACATTTTAAGAAGTGGACTATCAAGGAGCAGTCTCAATCACCCCACATGGGGGGACCGTGCAGAAAATATTATTCAATATTTGAAATTATGGCTGTAGAAATATTTGTATTTGATTCCAAAAGTCCTCTTCAGAATAAACAGATGTGTGAACATACCACCTCTATGCCACTCTTTAAAGTGGTTTCAATTTTTCCCAGAATTACATGGCAGAAGAGATCTGTGCAATTCAAGAAAATGAGGTGGCTGCTTTAAAAAACTGAGTATGGGGCTAGGTTCATGCTCTTGGTTTTATGAAACATCCTTTTCTAAATTATTTCTTCTCAACACCTCAAGGCCAAAACAGGAGAAGAGGCAAGAAATCAGTCTGGAACTTAAGAAGAGTAGCAAAGCTCAGCTACGTTCATCTCCACCATGATTACCTCTGCTACAGAAAAAGCCCAGTCAACAGATGGCATTGTTTAACTGAAGGAACTTGGAGTGTGCCAATCCTACACATGAAATCAGCAAGGCATATGACATGGGAGGTAGAGAAGCATGTCATGCCAAGTAACTAGACTATACTGAAGCCTATGGACTTCCTATCTTAAGTGCAAAAACAGATGTTCTAATGCTTTGGAACTCAAAGCAGAGTGTTTTAAACTTGAAATAAACTTATTTTGAGGCTGAACATCATGTATTTCACACACAAGAGAGGTGTTGATGGGATGCTTCCAGTTCTAAGTGTTCAGACCTGAAATATTTGCATACTCCTAGTTTTCTGTATAATACTTTTGTATTCTGTAGCCTCCTGTGTTAGCCTCCTTGATCATTAGTGCAACTGTGTTGCATTACTGAAGAAAAGATAGTTTAATCTGTGTAGTAATTATGCCAAGGAATCAATACTGTACTAGCAAAAGCTGTATTCATCTTATTTGTTTATTTACTGGGTTTGTATGATGCCAATCAACCACTGTCTCTGAGTGGCTTAAAATGCATAGAACAATAAAATAAAAAATAAAACAATAACCATATTGAATAAGAATAAAGAAAAAATAAGATGTACTAAAATGAATGGATAAAAGAAAGAAAAGAAACCATAGCCCTGGAAAAAATCACTTAACAAAGGAGAAATTCCCTAGCAGCACGGATCCATCCCACTGTTAGATCCAAACATCTTATTGAAACGACCAAGTATGATTGATTTGGTGGAAACCCAAAATGTTGGGGGCATCTGATCTCTGGGAGGATACTATTCCCAGAGGCTTGCTCCCAAGGTTTGATGATTAGAGGCTATTAGCGCTGCTGGCAATGTATCTGCCTCTGAAGGCCATCTGTTGGGATACTAATGGGCTTTCTTGAGTAGTTGGTTGGCCATGTGAGAACAGGTTACTGAACTAGATAAACCAGAGATCCAATCCAGCAGGGCACTACCTATCCTATTTTTAAAAGCTGAAAATTCCCCGCTGTTCACCAAGGTCAACAAAAGGACTTATTTTAAACAATACTATTGAGCCCCACATAAGCCCTGTAAACATTCTTAAAAAATAAAAGGCTGGGTTACTGCATTGGAAAAAGTGGCTGGGCTGGGCCAGGATGGGTGGGTGTGTGGAAAAGATGATTAAAAAGTTTGGTGTAGGAGTAAGGTACTGAACTAGAAACCAGTAGACTGTGAGTTCTAGATCTCCTTAGGCACTCAGATGAGTTACTTTGAGCTAGTGGGAAAAATATAGGTAGAGGGAACATTATGTACAGTCTTTGACTTGTACAAAATAATAATGATAATAGTTGTTAAGTTTAGCAGTTGGCTGTTAGCACCACCATGGCACAAATTTTGTTTAAGTGATGATAACATGCTTTTACCAGTCCAAAAACTGTTGAGAACCCTTGAACTTTAGGCTAGTATTCAGATCAAACAGGAATCTATTAAATATATGCCTAGGAAATGGAGATGCTTGGGTGGCTGAAAAATAATTAGATTTATCTGGATCCTACAAAAATCAAAACTCATTTCCAGCACAAGCTAGTTTAAATGTGTATATCTTTGCACTAAGCCTAAAATTACACTAGTATAATTAGCAGTAATGAACATATCATTGTACTTGGAAAAAAAATTTATTACCCAAAGCAACAATTACACAACTTAGATGTATCCTGTGAAATTATATTGTAGGGTAAGGAATTAGCTTCATATAATTAATTCCAAGCTAACATCACAAGTTGCATAGAAAAGTCTGCAGATGTTAACAAAATTTAAGCATTTTTTATGTTACAATTGGACCATGAACCATAATTCTGATTACATAATAAGAGCAAGGAGGTACTTTAATATGACTTGTTATTCTGATCCAATTATAAAGGCAGTACGGTATGTTCTAAGATCAGTACAGAGAACTGCTAATGCTACAATCTTTCTAATACAACCACTTATTTAGCAATTTTCTAAAAAATAATGTGGCTGAAACCCCAAAGCTGAGAATTATAGGACTGTCTGAGCAGCTAGTCCAGTACAATAAGAAACTCTGAAGTTAATTAGGATGGGTGGGTATTTTGATTATAATGTCTCTTAGATAACTTTTGTCAAAGCCAGCATAACTGTCATGAGTTTCATTCAGCAGAGAATGCATCACTGACCTCGTGTAAATTACATCTGCTTTGAAACTGCAGTCAATATGAGTACATTTTTAAAGGAGCTTGAAAATCAAATAGTATTATTCAAGAAAAGTAGATGGAATTCTTGGGAAAAGTTTCATAGTTCCTCAGATCTTGGATATGTGTCCAAAATGTTCAGTTTGTCTAGACTATTGCTTTAACTTGGTTTTGAGTTTATTTAAACCAGTGATTTCCCCATCATAAGTCCACCACTGAACTGCCTGGAATAAACCATAATAAGACATAAATGAACAACATACTGATCTGCAACATACAACGTTCTCCACCAATACTTGAAGAAATGAACGGAATTGACTATATGAAGGAATGAGGCAGAAGTGAGGATTGAATTGACTATATGCAGGAGTATAGGCAGGAGTGAGGCCTCCTTTAGTCATTTAATTTTTTTCCTAAATTTGAATAGATAGAATGTATTCTTCTGCCTCTTCAGTGGGAAAAGACCAACCCAGCATTGCCTCAAAAATAAGGGGGATATCTAGGCTTCATAATTTCCTGCAGTCTAGATATTCTAAGAAACAGTTAGATGCAAAATTTTCAAGCATGAACAAATGTTTATCAAAGTCTGAAAAATTAAATGAAGGTGAAGTTAAGAGGCCACAGACATAGAAGCAACATGAATTAAACTCAGTCATAAAAGCACATTGCAAACCACAAAAATTGCATCATAGGTACTGATTTAAAAATCAACTTTTTAAACTGCAATATGTTGCATAATAAAATTATTGTGATATGACATGTGAGTATAGGATACTCATTGATTCCTGAATCTCAACAACTGCAGGAATTAATGTTGAAAATATATTTTCTATAGAGGTCAAAATTAACCATTCTAAGTGATTGGAAGTTAAAGATTTGAAGATTCGGTCTGCACTTGCCTAAGAATAGTTTGGAATCAGTTTGTTATCTGTAATGGTATAATTCTGGCTAGGAATTTTAGTGCCCACATACATTAGGTTAAAGTAACATTAAATTTGTACCAGAAGAATTTTGGCTTCCTAGATAACAGTAAACAAGATTCTGTAGTAACATTAACATTAATAGGTCTTTTTAAGATTTTTCTTTGCTCCTACTGTTTTGGCTCCACTCTGCTTTGCTATATGGCAGAAAGGTTAATTACAGCTGTTTCTGATACATAGACATACAACAGTGCACATATACATAATGAAAGCAATATTACCCTATCAGTTTAGAATTTGTAACTGGGCACTCCAATATAATTTGAGAAACATAATAAAAGAACTCAATAACTTAGTTGGAGTACCTATGCTGAAGATATACTATATTAACATAGAGATGAAAAGAGTGTTCAAAGATTTGTTTTATGGATTAGGAAAATGTGGTATATTTAGATTATTTAAAATTGCCTTGTTTGTATGTCTATTATAATCCTAAAAAGATGAAATAAAAATACATTAAATTGAAAACCCCACGAGTGTACTGCATGATATAAACATAAGTGTGATGTAATTTGCATCATTTGCATCTCCACATGGCAATAAACTCAATCAACCAAAAACGAGCAACTTATATCCAAATGACTTGGCTTAATTTATAGATGAGTTTGGGCTTTGGGCTTATGTTAGCCCTCTACAAATCCTGTCAATTTAGTTCTCTGATTAAAAAAAGATAGCATACTGCATTATAACTGCTTAATCAAGAAGAAGAGGGTTTCAGAAAGAGGTAAGGGTATTTCAGATAGAAAATGCAGGTTTCCATAAACATCTTGCCCAATCACACCTACTCATGCTTTGCCTCAACTGTCTATGCAATTCCCAAGGGATAATGTTCTATAAAATGCAAGCCACAAAAGAGAAGAAAAGTTTGTCCACTGAATCAATCAACAGCAAGTAAGCTTGCTCTTTCTAAATATTTGGACTAAATTTCTCTTTTCTTCTTTTCTTCCATTTACAAGATACATTTCTCAAACACTTCGGGCCAATTAAAATGTGTAGAACAATTCATAGACTTTTAAAAGTGAAAAATGTGAAGTCAGCTTGATTTTTTTTTTTTTAAAAAAAAGGAAAATAATCACTGTATGAGATAAAATTTTGACCTTACACCACTGCATTTTATAGTTTCAAACCCTCTTGTTCCTGCTTTATTTCTGGAGAAATAGAACTTTGTTTATTTCCGGGATAGTAGACCCAGACTGTTAAAATATACTGGAATGTAACAAGGCAAGACTGTCACTATTTGTCCTACACAATTATTCTCCAACCATATTAAATCTGTCTTAAATTGTCTTCCAGGTATGTTTCTTACCCTTAGCAAACCTGTTTTTGAACCACTGATTTACTTTAGGTTCTACTAGGATTAGGGCTATTCTCAATATTCCCTGTTTCCAGGAAACTGTAGCAGAAGCCATATAAGTAGGGTTTCCCTCCTCTTGAAAAGAGCCTTTCGAAATGAAAGGAATTCTGTTTTCTCTGCCAATGAGAGTGTGTGTTTCTCTCTAAAGAAGTGTCTGACTTCATAGAGTTTGTTGTGGGTGAAAATGAGAGGGAGAAGTGCTATGTGTGTCCTCCAGAGCTTCTAAACAAAAAGATGGGCTATAAATCTAATTTTGACATTAAAAAAAGAATTTAAATTTTGTATCCAAACTGTTGCTCCTGCATACACAATTAATTTTTAATACAAGTATTACAGGTATTTTATATTGAATGCATCATTTTTACCATTGTATATAGTATTTCATTTTATAGGACACCCATCAGCAATCTAGGTATGTATGTACTCCTGAGAGGTATAAACCTGGGGCTACACTGGACTCCCAATTGCCTTAAATTGATCCTGCCTTTGCCCATTTGCCAGTGGAATTATCTAGAGGTGGAAAAGATAAGCCAAACACCAACAAGACCCAGACATTTTTGTGATGTTCCCAGAAATCAGTTGGATGTTGAACTACAGAATACATTATCGGTTGACTCTCAAGTCAGTAATTAGGTGAGTGCACATACTAATTGATTAATACATTCAGTTCTTCTACTAAATTTCTTGAAAATATCAAAAATATAGTCAGTAATTAGACAACATATGTAATATTTGCAAAATATACTGGAGGGCAGCTACTATTGAACAGAAAGACTTGTTTCTTTTTTTCCCTCAACCTTAATTAGCAGCACTAATTAAGCCAAGCATGTATCCCAACTGGAAACTTCACATCTAAATAGCAATCAAATTTGTTGAATTTTATACTGTTTACATTTTTTCTTTGACTTGTGCAACTGAAATAAGGGGTCTGGAAAATGAGTACTGTATGCATTCAATTTCATATTTATGGAAAACCATGTGTTACAATATTATTTTTCTGTAAATCATTGCATTTACTTTTACTTTTAATAGGCCAGCCTGAAATATACATAGATAATGCATATATGTCACACTTGAAGAAAGGAGGAAATGATTTTACTAGCAATTTCCCATTTTCCTGCAATTTTTTAACTTTTCCAAGCGGGAGCACTATGTGTTCTAACAGAAAGTTTGTTTATTAGATACATGGTGGCTGAAATTTTGGGAAAGCAAAAACTAGTTAGCTACTGTCACTCAATGCAGACTACTCTTCAATTATCCATGCTTTAGTTAGTTTTCTCTAAAATACTGAATAGGAAGCTTCAGAAAAAGAAAGAAAAGAAGTCCATATATTATAGTGAGGCATAAAATTCTTCTAACCTTCAGTGAGACATAGAACCAATTCTGAATTAGTAGCCATAATGAATTGCATCCCAAACTTAATTATGCTTAGATTAGATCATCTGAAATCAGGAAACAGAAACTAATTTTGACTTACTTGTTCCACTGATTTCAATGAGTCTGCTTTAAAAAAAATAAGGTCAATTTTTTCATGATTTGAAAAAAAAATACAATTGCTTTAAAATTATATCCACTTTGATGAGTGGACTTTTCAAAGTGGAAGTATAATTTTTTTGAGATCAGATGCAAAGTCTGAAAAAAATTGGACTGCTTAAATCAATAACAGAGATAGTGTGTTTGTGTGAGATCCAAAGCATTTATTTTAACATTTTCAAAGAGTGGTCAGTCTTAATATTTTCGTACAAGATTCTATGAATTAAACTCAATTACCACAGCATCCAAATGCTGTCCTTTTCTATCACTTATTTCTGAAAAATTATTATTTGTTCAATTACAAAATATTATGCAAACTTAAGACAATAAACCTGTACAACCTGTGAGGGACACGGGCAGTTTTTAAATATGACAAATAATTTGGGAACAGCTTTTAGGAAATAGAGTTACTTCTCAGTAAATCTGTAATTAAGTTTATGAAATTTTTCCATATGCATTTGGTTTAAAAGAGTGTTTTTAAAACAACTAAGCAGATGGTTACTCTCATTGTTATCAACATCAACTATGGCATCTTTCTTACCAATAGCCATCATGTAATCCCACCGGTCTATCAAGCACATATTGAAGATCAGATGATCAGATGTTTGTCCTCGGCCAATGAGTGAGATATTTCGTTGCAAGTTTTCACAGACTGCTGAAGTCCAGCCTGTCAGAAACCATACCACAACTAAAAACATCACAGCCAGCATCTTCATCACTCGCCCACCTGTCATATATGGAATGCGCTGAGCTGTTCGAGAAAAGAATACCTTCAAAGCTCTGCAGAACAAAGACACATAATATTATTAATATTACTAACTCCTTCACTCTTGCTTGTCCTCATGGCTCAAAGAACTTTGATTGTAGTGTATAACCAATTGTGCCTGATCTGGGAAAATAAGCAGAAACACACCTGGTTAGTACTTAGATGAGGGAGTATTGGCTAGACTGAGAAACCAAACAATTTTTTTAAGAATCCAAGAGGAAGGAAATGGCATACCCCTTCTTATTAACATTATCAAGAAACCTGTGTGGTTGAAAGTCATCAAGAGTTTACCTTGATTTTGATTCAACCTTTTATCTTTTATTTGGAAGGAAAAGACTGCCCAAGTTGGGTTAAAGAGGAGTACAGAAATTTTTCACTCTAGAAAAGGAAGATACAATAATGACGAAGTAGATCCATCTTTGGTGATGGCAGACTGGATCTAGTATACGTGTTTCTTTGGATACTTATTATTTTCCTTCCACCGGGTCATTTTAGAACTCTTTCCACAATGCAATGGTACAATCTAAATCTACTGGTTTCTTTTCTATATATAATTGGAATTGGCAATTGTCCAGGGAAGGGGTGGGGGGAGTGTCAGCATACTTTGATATCCAAAGTAGATGGGTGGTGAAGAGGATGAGGTCAGTCCAACTGAGAAAAAGGCCTGATAAAAATAAAATGAAATCAGTAAATAAATACAGCAAGCATCACACTTTTTTCATTTTCTGTCAGTTCCTGACTTTGCCACTAACATGCCAGAATGTTATTTCTGGGGACTCTAAAGAGCAACAAGGAAAGCAGTTCAGAGGATCGTGTTTTCTGCAAGCCACTGATTCCCTACCTTGATGAGAAGATGTATGGCATCCGTTTTTCTAGGCTAAACTATAATATCAGTACCACTGTTCTTCTTGGCTAACCTGTTTTCCCACATGTCTTTGTAGAAGCACCAGTTCCAGAACTTAACAGTGAGATGTTCAAAGATCCTGTGCAGTTTTCCACAATGAAATCTGGATGTTTTCACATAGCAAAATCAATTCAAATGTCCCTCTAACCTTCTCTATTAAAACAGCTGAGACAACTTCTTCAGTTGATTACATATTCCTTTGAGGTGCATTAGTTTTAGGCAACTTCATTGTTTTCTTCTAAAAACTATCAATAGATTATTATCTCCCTATTAGTGCTTTGCTTATTTGTCCCTTATCAAAGTTTTCCATAAGGAGTACAAAAAGTCAATATTTATCAGGGTGCTTGCATATGAAAATAGATCTGAGTCATGCTCATTAGTAAACCTCACCAATGCAATGGAACTCAATACCCCAGAAAACTTTGAATCAAAGTCTGCCTTTGATGGGGAAATTTTGCAGAACTGCAGTACAGAATAATCTTGATGCAACTAAATTCTTAAAATATATTATAGTTGACCCCTCCTTCATTCAAGCATATTTTGTGATTTCAAATACTTCATCATTAATTTTAGCAAAATATTCATTAGTTCATAAGCTGCTACAAGTTCCTTTGTCCTTTTTTTGTTGCATTTAACAAAGTGACAAAGTGACAGCATTTCTTTTCTAGAAATACTAATATTCAAGTCTCTTGCTTCCTAAACAACCTTGTTATTATCATGCAGAACTGTACAGTCTGAGACTAGGGGAATAGTCTTTAAGGAATATTAGCTACCAAAGGAAAAACTGTGTATCAAGAAAGAGAATTAATCATAATAATAGAATATAATGAATTGTGTTTATATTTCAGAAAAATTAAATCAAATTTAGTTTTATTTCGGTCCTGTTTCTTTTCTCCTGGATCTAGTTTGGAGAGTGTAGTCTGTGATTAGGGAAAATAATTGCCTCCTTATTATTTTAGATCAATTTTTACCAAGAATTATTTTTACATGTAAGAGGTGTTTTTAAAAATATGATATGCATAAGGCAACTTTGTAAGTTTGCACACACATAAAAAAAAAGAGCAGACCAAGCTTTTTGCTGCATTTACTTCATCACAGACTGCAAAAAAAAAAAAAAGTCTACCAAAAAAGATACTAGTTCATTGCTTGAAAATGAGATTATATTTTGAGAAAAAGCCCATAATGCACTTCTATACTTTTGCACAAACATTTGTCGATGCACCCTAAATTTATACAAAATTAGAAACAGAAAATATCCTGTACCTGTGCAGCTTGAGTGTGATTGTTCCATAAACTGTAGCAAATCCCAGAAGACGAACCCACCTTAGGAGAATACACCGAAAAACACTTGGCTCAAAATACAAAATGACAACCTATAAAAGAAAAGGACATATTAACTAAAAGTACATCTTAATACAAGCCATTGACAATCGCATTATCCAAATTTAAACGAGTTGTAGAGCTGAGAAAGCAGAAACAGAGTGGATTCTTCAGAAATCCAGACCCCAACACAGACTATGATCCAGTTTGAATCAGATCATTGTTGTATGGTATACAATAGTAGTGGTTCAGAACCTCTTATATTTTCTTAACTATGTACCATGAAAGTTTGGGGGTGGGAGAGATTTCATAAGTTGAGCATCGCCAAGGGCAAGATTGCAAAGCTGGACTTCAAGGAAGAAATAAGGTCCAATTGTGAAGTGATCATCACCAGATGATCACCAGTACTGAGGCAAATTTTGTTGAGCACATAGTTTTGTCTCTCCCTATTGGAAATATTTATCCTCTTCAACCTACATTAAATCTTGGCCTCCTATGACTTTCCTTTTGCCTGATGCCTTCCATCTAGCTATAATTTTCAGGGCAAATTTGACTCTGTTTGCTTATTCTTTTTTTTTTTAATTTTATTGGTTTTTAAAAACAAACATAAACAAACAAAACATAAAAACATCAAGCTATCTTCCATAGGTGTACATACAGTGTGCTGGTTGGTTTACAAATTGTTTTGTGCTTCCATTTCGTAGTCTTCAATTACAATTACATTACATATAATCTCATATTGTCAATCAAAAATTAAATACCTTAGTATCATTATTAATCAATCATTTGACTATACTTTTATTCATTCATGTTTTACAAGATAACCATAATTTCCTTAGTTTATTTTATAACAGTTCATATTATCATCCCAAATCTATCCTAAAATCATTTTGTAGATATAATAAGAAAGAAGTATATCTTTATATATTTATTATTCTCTAAAAGTCTACATATTTCATTACTGTACTTTATTGTCTAACCATTGATAGAAAAGATCCCAAATTTTATAAAATTGTTTATCCTCTTGTTCTCTAATTTCAAATGTCAATCTACTCATTTCAGCACATTCCAATATTTTCTTAATGATTTCCTCCTGTGATGGTATTTTCTCATTTTTCCAGTTTTTAGCAAATACAATCCTAGCCGCTGTTAATACATTTACAACCAGGTATTTCAAGTCTTTACTATATATTTCAGGTAAAATTCCCAATAAAAATATCTCTGGCTTCAAGTCTATATGTTTTTTTGTCATTTTTTCCAACCACATGTGGATTTTAGTCCAGTATTTTTTAGCATCCGCACAAGTCCACCACATATGGTAATATGAGCCAGGTGTCTGATGACATTTCCAACATTTTTCGGATTTATTCTTGAACATTCTTGCTATTCTTGTCAGGGGTGTGCTGTATTAGCATACTCCAAACCCTCGAAACCGATTGGTCCCGACGGACAACGACCTGATTGGTCGACACCCCGGCCGTGATTGGAGTGCTAAGAAGCTACCGCGATTGGCTGTGCCGATCGCGGGAGATTCAAGCGCTGCCATTGGCCGTCGAGCGCGAGCCAGCCCTATATGAAGGGCTGCCGCGGCTTGTATCCCCCAGACTGTTCTTATTGCAAAGAAAGAGCTGAAATCACAGAATGGTCTCATGTCTCACTCGACCCGATCCACCTCAGATCTAACACTGGCGATGAAGATGGTATCGTGAGACAAAGAGACCACCCAGCACGTGGTGGAGCGGCATACAGCGGCAAGCAGCATGGCCGGCATCAACTCGCCACTCGCGCCCTTCAATCCCGCTACCGAGGACTGGGAATCCTATACCGATAGGTTCCAGATGTTCCTCGAGTGTAGCAATCTTAAAGATGCCAACGGTCACAAAAAGCGGGCCGTCTTCCTCGCACACTGCGGACCAACCGTATTTAAGATGGCCAAAGCCTTGGCCAAGCCCAAGGACGTTAAAACCATGGAATGGAGCGAACTCAAGCCCCTACTGAGAAACCACTACGCCCCCGTCGTGCCCATCCTCATCCGTCGGCACGAATTCTACAGGCGGGACCAGCGCGATGGCGAAGGGCTTGGCGACTTCATAGCGGCCCTACGAGATTTGGGCGGCCTATGCGAGTTCGCCGACCTGGATGAGGCCCTGCGAGACCGCGTCATCCTGGGGCTCCGAGACCCTATCCTCCAGAGCCGCATCATGGCAAAGGGCGACATCTCCCTCGCCGACGCCCTCACCGACATATCCGCGGCAGAAGCAGCCAAGAAATCGGCGGCTCGGATGCGACAATCATGCATCACGCCCCGAGCAGTGACCAGCGAGATGGCACCAAACACCGAAAAGCGACCCGAGAGCGACCCCCGGGACGCAACCACACACCACGGTGACATAGACTCCTTCTCGGGAACCGAGGAAGAGGAAGAGGAGATCCACCGGTTGCAAGTGGCCCGAGGGCGACGGGAAAACCAAGGTCGCAAGTCGAGGTTCCAGTGTGCCGGCTGCGGAGGCGATCACCCCCGATCGGACTGCCGGTTCTTAGACGCCATTTGCCGGCAGTGCGATAAACGAGGACACATCGCCAAAGTGTTGGAGCCAAGAAGGTCGGAACAGGCGGCTCAACGAAGCAAGGCAAAGGGAGGAAACGCACCAGACCGTAATCGTCGGCCATTCCTCAACAAGAGACGCCAGGAAAGTATACGTCACGGTGGGAATAGAAGACCAGCCATGCGACATGGAGGTGGACTCCGGGTCCTCCTCTCCATGGTCTCATGGCACACCATCAAGCGCCTGGTCCCTCAATCCGCCGAAAGGAATTAGAAGATCAAGCACTAACCCTCAAAGACTACCAGGGGAACCGCATCCCTGTAGTTGGCAGAGGCCATTTTAAAGTCACATTCAAGAACCACACCGGTACTACCCTGACCATAATCGACCGGGATCGGCCGAGCCTATTGGGACTACAGTGGTTCGCGCCGCTAGGCATTGAAGTAACGGAATCCACCACACCGCAGAGTCGGACTGGGAAGCGGCGTCGTGGAGGACTTCCGGGAAGTTTTCGATGACAGCTTAGGCAAGTACCGGGGTCCCCTATATCTTTCAATATTGACCCGACCATCGCACCGATCCGCCTTAAGCCCAGACGGGTGCCATTTGCCCTCAAGCCCAAAATCAATGAGCAGCTAGATAAGCTCATCGCACAAGGGGTACTGGAACCAATCGACCATGCCAGGTGGGAGACCCCAATAGTCACCCCCATCAAGCCAGATGGGTCCGTGAGGATTTGTGGGGATTATAAGGCCACCCTCAACCACGCGCTCCAACAAAGCGCATACCCTGTCCCAGTTGTGCAACACCTTCTGCACTCACTGGGGAGGCCGGTCTTCGCAAAGCTCGACCTGGCACAAGCCTATCAGCAACTGCCGGTCGACGCCGCAACCGCCGAAGCCCAGACCATCGTAACGCACCGGGGGGCTTTTTGTTGCAACCGGCTCCAGTTTGGAGTCAGCGTGGCACCCGGGGTCTTCCAAAGCCTCATGGAAAGACTCCTTCAGGGCATAGAGGGGGTGGTGCCCTACTTTGATGACGTCTTGGTGGCCGCGGAAAACGAAAAGCAACTAGAAACCCGGTTGAGAGAGGTACTGAAGAAATTCAGAGACTCGGGACTCAAAGTGAAAAAAAGGGAAGGCCAGTTAAGGGCTGAAAGGGTCGAGTTCCTAGGGTACCTCCTAGACAAACATGGCATCCACCCCACAGAAAAGAAACTGAGAGCCATAAGGGAAGCGCCACGACCCAAAAGCAAAACGGAACTGCAGGCTTTCTTGGGACTGTTAAACTTTTACAATGTCTTCCTACCCCAAAAGGCGACCGTGGTGGAACCGTTGCATAGGCTGTTAGATAAAACAGCCACCTGGAC
The DNA here is from genome assembly GCF_049901735.1 of Notechis scutatus. NCBI lineage: Eukaryota > Metazoa > Chordata > Lepidosauria > Squamata > Elapidae > Notechis > Notechis scutatus. The sequence goes on from NC_142025.1 coordinate 21,141,906, forward strand.
CTGGGGAGCACGGGAGGAGAGCGCTTTCAACAACACAAAGAAACTGCTAACATCTGATGCGGTACTAATCCAGTACAGCGAGACCCTGCCATTAACGGTAACGTGCGACGCATCGCCTTTTGGAATCGGGCGCCATCCTCAGCCACCAGCTACCAGACGGGAGGGAAGCACCCATTGCCTTCTCATCAAGGACACTTTCAAAACCGGAGCGGAACTACAGCCAGCTCGACAAAGAGGCCCTAGCAGTCATCGCCGGCGTCAAGAAATTCCACGAATACCTTTACGGTAGGACTTTTACAATCATTACGGACCACAAGCCGTTGCTAGGGATCCTGGCAGGAAATAAGGCCACACCGAACATTCTATCACCAAGAATGACAAGGTGGTCTGAGTTCCTGTCAGCATACAACTACCAGCTGATTCACCTACCCGGGAAGGACATCACCCACGCAGACGCCCTGAGCCGTTCACCCTTGCCCGACCTCGAAGACAACCCGGCTCCCACGACGGAGGTATTCCAAATAGAGACAATGCCCAACCTACTAGTGACCGCGCCAGACATTGCCAGAGAAACAAATAAAGACAAGCGGCTGGCACGAGTCCTAAGCTGGGTTGGAAAAGGGTGGCTGGAAGGGGACAAGGATGAATTATTCAGACCCTTCAGAAACAGACAAACCGAACTTTTTACCGAAAGGGGCTGTATACTTTGGGGGGACAGAGTGGTAATCCCAGAGGCATTACAAGAAAGGGTATTGGGAATGCTGCATGAGGGGCACCCAGGGATGGTCAAGATGAAAAGCCTGGCCAGAAGCTATGTATGGTGGCCAGGCATGGACAAACAGATTGAAACCTGGGTAGCCAAATGCAATCAATGCCAAGAGTCCAGACCCAGTCCTCCCGCCGCCCCAATACATGAATGGGAAACACCAAGAGGACCGTGGTCTCGGATTCACATAGACTTCATGGGGCCAACCAAAGGGCATATGTATCTCATCACAGTGGATGCTTACTCCAACTGGTTGGAAGTAAGCACCATGAAATCAACCACGACAGAGGCAGTAATAAGAAAACTGGGCAAACTCTTTGCCACACATGGCCTGCTGGACGTAATAGTGTCGGACAACGGGCCCCAGTTCACCGCACTAGCGTTTGAACAATTTCTGGCAGGCCTGGGCATACGCCATGCACTAACGCGCCCGGCAAACCCGGGCGGCGAATGGACGAGCGGAATGCATGGTACAATACACAAAAAGGCCATTCAGAAAATAGAAACAACCAATATACAGGACAAAATCAATAAACTGCTCTTCATCCAACACATCACGCCGAGCGCCACCACAAACAGAAGCCCGGCAGAACTAATGATGGGCAGGAAACTACGATCAACGCTAGATAGAATGCACCCCACATACACCCCCGACAAACCCCCGGGCTCCTCCAGCAAACACAAACAATTTAACATAGGGGATGCCGTATACGCCAAAAACCTGTCGGGGGAACAACTATGGATACCAGCAACGATCACCCAAATAACCGGGCCCATATCATACCGGCTAGAAACAACCGACGGGAAACACTGGAAACGGCACATTAACCAGCTAAGGTCCAGAATAGCTAACAACCATACAACTGACCAAGAAACTAGAAGGGGGGGGAAACGGAAAGTGTTAAAGAAAAAGGGAATCCCCTAGCGCAAGCCGAACAAACCCCACCCGGAACAAAAGACCCACAAATAAACCAGTCCTACTCACCAGCAAACGAGGGTCCCACCGAACAAGCAACCCCAGGAACGTCACCAGGAAGGAGCAGCCGGGCCAGCACAACCAGCCCGGAAAGCTCCCGCAGGAACAGCCAAGACGGCAGCTCAACCAGCCCGGGTAGACCGGGAGGGAGCTACCAAGAAAGGCCCAGCCCGACCTTCCAGGCGGTTCCATCCCTGGGAACCAGAGCAACAGAGAAGGCCTCCGAACCGGTCGACAACCAAACAAGAACTGATCTGCACAAGTCAACTAGACAGGTACGGAGACCCGCTCTACCTGCGCGACTACGTCACGACGCACCGACAGACGAAACCAAGAGGGGAGGGGTGTGCTGTATTAGCATACTCCAAACCCTCGAAACCGATTGGTCCCGACGGACAACAACCTGATTGGTCGACACCCTGGCCGTGATTGGAGCGCTAAGAAGCTACCGCGATTGGCTGTGCCAATCGCGGGAGATTCAAAGCGCTGCCATTGGCCGTCGAGCCGCGAGCCAGCCCTATATGAAGGGCTGCCGTGGCTTGTATCCCCCAGACTGTTCTTATTGCAAATAAAGAGCTGAAATCACAGAATGGTCTCGCGTCTCACTCGACCCGATCCACCTCAGATCTAACAGGGGGGAAATGCCACCTGTAAAACATCTTATACAAATTTTCTTTATATGCTGTTGACATTGTCATTTTATAATTTGGAGACCACAATTTTTGCCATTTCTCTAAATCAATCCCATATCCAAAATTCTTCCCCCAAGCAATCATAGTTTCTTTAACGTGTTCTTCTAGTTTAATTTCTAATAAATATCCATACAATTTTTTAATCACTTTTTCAGTAGTACCTGTCAAAATCTTATCTAAGTCAGTCAGTTTATCATAGAAACCTTCTGTTTTAGAATCTTTATCATACCTTGAATGTATTTGCGCATATGAGAACCAATTCATCTTTATACCTTGTTCCTCTAGTTTTTGCATAGATTTAAATTCACCCTTTTCATTCAATATTTAACCATATCTAACTGTTTGTTCCTTTTTCTATATTATAGGATACGAAAATGCTTCAATAGTCGATAACCAGACTGGAATTATCAAATAACATTGTCTTTTAATCTTCTCCCAGTTTAACCACAGAGACTCCCGTATATAATGTCTTCTAAAATAGCCCTGTGTTTTAGTTCCTTTGTACCATAAAAAAGCCTGCCACCCCAACAACAAACCATATCCTTCTAATGACAACAATCTAGTATTTCTTAGTGTTATCCATTCCTTAACCCACATCAAATTTGTAGCTTGGTAGGCAAACCAAATCCTCCTCTAATTCTAGCATCTTGCAAAAGTTTTAACTTTATTCTCGCTTTCTTACCTTGCCATATATATTTCAACACAATTATTTAAATCTTCAAAGTAGTCTTTTCCAAGCCTAATTGGAATTGTTTGAAACAAATATAAAATTCTGGGTAATATATTCATCTTGATTGTTGAAATTCTCCCTATTAGTGACAGTTGTAAGTTTTCCCATTTCGCCAATTCTAGTGCTATCTGCTGTTTAAGTTTAATATAATTATTCTCTTTTAATGTACTACATCTTGCTGTCAAATATATCCCCAAGTACTTGATCTTATTCGTGACCTGAATTTTCAATAGATCTGCCAGTTCTTCCTTTTGTCTTAATAGCATATTCTTTGTCAAAATCTTTGTCTTATCTTTATTTATTTTCAAATCAGCCACCTTTCCATATGTCTCTATCTTTTCTATCAATTTTGATGCTGTTTCTAAAGGATCTTCTAAGATGAAAACCAGATCATCCGCAAATGCTTGCAGCTTAAATTCTTCCTTTTTGATTTTCAGTCCTTTTATATTATCCAATTGAAATATCTCAAATAGAAAAAAGTGCATAAAAATAAACCAGAAAGGTAGATGAAAAAACAAAAATACCAGGAAAGGAAAAAAAAGGGGGGGCTTTTAAGGCTTTTCCTTTAAAATAAAAAGCAAACGTAGAGATTGGACTTCCAAAAAAAAGAAAGAAAAAGAAAAACAAAGACAAGCTCCAACAAAGCCAAAAAAACCAAATAGTTATTACAAAAAAAAAAAAAAAAGATTAAAAAATGCAATAAAGCTGGTGAGAAGGGATAGCACAACTTAGGAAAAGTAAAAAGGGCACACTGCACTTTGTTTGATTATCCAAGGCTCTTATTATAACTCTCTTCACCTTTTCCCCCCCTGCGTTTCAACACCAGACTCCAGCTGTTGATAGAAACCCAAAAGAGCACCTGCAATAATACTCTCCCATGTTCTTCCCTCTATCTTATCAAATGTCCTTGAAAAAGAGTCTCAGTTCTTTCTTTCTCAGCTTTGTCTGGTCACAGGGAAATAGAATATTTTCAAGCCTCTAGTTGGCAGTGTTACAAAGTTTCTTTGCTCTCACTTTCCCCCTCCTTTTCCGAGAAGGATATAATAAGAATTAATAAAAAAAGAAGATATTTTTTTTAAAAAATGAAATAACTAAAGGGAGCCTAAAATATTACAAAATAAAAAAGGAGAAGAAAAAAATAGATATAAATGAAAAAACCAGTCCAGTTTCAAAATACAAGATCATATATAGAAAATCCAGCAATGAGAAAAACAAAACAAAACATTACTTTGACATTCCTGTTTAAAATCGCCACTTAATCACTTCTGTCAAAACTTTTACAGATTCTTTCTTTTCCTTAGGGTGTCCTTTCAGATCTTAAAATTAAAAAAAAGTTCTCACCAAACCGGCACACTCTCTCTTTCTGCTCTCTTCCATTTTAGAGCTGTCCCAGCTTCAGCAGCTTTAATGATTGCCTCTTTGCCGCTGGCAAGAAGAGCTTCTCCTGGATCTACCAGAGACTTTGCGGTATCCCTGGGATAGACAGGATGCACTCTTCACTTTCACCATCTCTTCGGGATGGTTTAGATCTGATAGGACCGTCCAGGAGCAAAGATATCGGCAGCGATCTCAGACCTCCAAGATCGCATGCCGTATCGTCGCAACGCCAGCTCCGCCCCGCCTGTTTGCTTATTCTTTTGAAAGACTGACTTTTATATAACCTCCTTGGGACTGCTCATATTGAACACTCTGAATAACTTACATAAGAGATATGCTGACATTTCTTTTATAATGGACACCAGTATTTGTACATACTTTACAGAGAGCGCTTGACTGAGTTATGCACCCAGTTTCCAATCCAGTTTGTCACTCCTCTCAAATAAGCATTTTTGCAAAGAGAATTTGAAACGACACATTCCAAATTTTGAAATAAACCATACCCTTTTTTGGTTTTTATTAATTCATATATATGGGGATATTCTCTTTCCCATATTTTATTCATTTTGGAAAACTGCTACATGAGTGGCAATGAATTTTCATATTGATGCTGGGTATTTGATGGGGTTAGGTATAATCTTGTTCAATATTTTGCATTTTCTTCTTTTTTTAAGGAGAGCACTTTTTCTGTGTTCTGTTGGCCTTACTTGAAATAATAATGTATTAATAATAATTGTTTTCTATTTATTATCTATCTTATTGTTTATTTCATTTTTCATTTGGATATTTGCATATTCATATTTGTATGTTATCTGTTATTTGTATATTTGTATAAATATATTTATATAGTTTCATAGTCATACAATCAATTCATGTTTATAGTACCAATTCATTTTTGCTTATTTTTTTTCAATTTTACAACAAGATACTTTGAACTTTTAGTGGTAAGTATCAATATATCAATATATTGATAAATATATCAACAGATGAGTAATAATACATGAGTAATAATCTAAGCAGCATGAGAAGTTTTTTCATATCTTACTTAATTGCCATTGCATCCAGATAAAATTTGTATAAGAATGATTATTCAAACTGATATGAATATTTTAAAATATTTATTTATTATGAAATATACAGGCTACCCAATGACTCTAGGTAGCTTACAATTAAAAAAAAACTTTTAAAAATTGCAAAATATAAAAAAATATGAAAGGTCTCCAAAACAACAGATTATCAAAGAAAAATCATTTGTACCCTGCCCTTGAGCTTGGGTGAATAACCAGCTTTTTCATAGTTTTCTGAATGCCATCCAGATTTTGCAGTGGGGGTAATTCCAGCAGGTGATGTCACAATAGAGAAGATTCCAAGTTGAACATTCGGAATTCCTGTTTTCCTGATAGAATTGCCAAAGAGCTTGAAGTGCAATTAATTCTGAACTAATAGCCTGAAACTGAACTCATGGAATGTCATGCTGTTTAAGGATTATGGGTGTTTATTTATTTATCTTTTAAAAATGTTTGTTATTTTTATTTATTTATGGGTGTTTATTTATTGTTTATTTATTTATTATGGGTGTTTAATGAGGATCCAGATTGTTGAGAGCAATATGCTGAGTCTGTAAACCACTTAGATAAAGTTGTAAAGCACTGTGAAGCAGTATATAAGTCTAAGTGATATTGCTATTCAACACATCTGGAAGATTCTAAGATGGGAAAGACTGACTTAGTGTATTTGCCTAAGAATAAGACAATATATAGGAGAAGCTTATTATATAAGAGCTTTTAGATGAGCTTCCTTGAGCTGGAAACTTAACTGTATGGAGATTATGTTTCTACCCATATAAAATTTCACCCAAAGAAAAATAAAGGAAGTGGGTTTTATTTCCATACATTTCTCTGGAGGATAAGATATATTCCAACAGTTCCTAACTAGTTGAAGTCACTCATAGTATGGATAACTTCTGGCTTCATAGACCCCTTGTCCAGTTGTTCTTACAATACTGGTAATTGTGATCTCTGGCCACCATTTTGTAGTTTCATAAAATCCTGTGGTTAATTTGTCCTGGTACATTTGTCAGTGAAAATAGTGGGGGCTACATCTAAAATATTATGAAAATAATAGCCAGAATTTTTATCCAGTGGATAAACTTGTTGGTTATTTCAAGGCATTTTAAATGTTCAAATAATATTAAAGCTTATTTCAGATGTGCAAAGTTAATTACAGGAAAGTAAACTGTGGGAGTGAAAGGAAAATCAAAGTGCAGAACTCTTAATTATTTTTCTAGCTGTTCTGTGGAACAGGTATTAAAGAAAAAGTGTCCTTAAATGCCATTCTTTCAACTAATAAGTATCACAATAATTAATGGTTGTTGAAGCAAAGTTGTTTAAGGTCACTCATTTAAATTCTAAAGAAAGTTAGTGGATTAGATTTTCAAAACATCCTGGTGACCCTGCAGCCCCCATGTTAACTAGAATTCATTTTAATTGGGGCTAATGTATTTATGTTTCTGGAACATTGATCCTAAACAAATTATAGCAAGTTGCACGTGTTACAGTGGAACATTCTATGATCCAATAAAGATGTACAGATGTTCTTTAGATCAGTCTAAAAATATATGTCTCCAAAGTTTTTAATTTTTCAAACAATTTAGTAAAATAACTGAAAATTTATATTTGCTATTGTATTCTATATATATATATATATTTTCTACACAACTTGTCTGATTACTGCAATAAATAAAGTTGTTCTATAACTACTAAGATATGCTTTTTTAAAAATGCAGCTTTCTTATTTTATGTTATTTATGTAAAACATAGTCATAACAACCTTTATTTACCCAACTTAGCCAAGTATGCTTTAAAGTTTTATATAGTTATACAAATATATGTTAGCAGTTTGTATACTGCAGTAGTCACCTTCAGTAAGTCGTTTCACTGTTCCCAATTTAAAATCTGCTTGGGACTGATGCTTCCATTGTTAAGTTGCACAGTTGTTAATTGTCAATTTTATAACCTTTTGTTGTGGTTCGCCAGCAGCCTGTGCAGACACCAGTGGAATTGGACAGTGGGGAAGAACAGGGACCAGTCTGGGAGTCTGGAGAGGATTCGAATGAAGGTCCTGCGTCCGATGCAGAAATGGGACCAGGACCATCTGTGAGTGGGGTGCTGACTCTGGAGCCTCCAGAATCTGGCAGCAGCAAGGCCGAAGAACAAAGGGAGCCTGTTCCCAGTGTGGGTGTGTGCAAAGCTGCTAGAAGGCAAGAGCAGCTGAGACAAAAGGGGTGACTCAGGAGTAAGGTTTGGAGGTGATTGCCCCTCCCATAAGGTATAAAGGACAGGCAAAGGTGATGAAACCTTTGTAGGAAGCAAAGTCATTCGTTCTGTTTGGATTAACCCTTGAAGCTCTCTGTGGACTTTGTACTTAGCTTGGTGTTTTATAGTTCATTTGGCACTCTAGTTGTTGGCAGCAATTCAAAGGAAAGAAAGGTGGGTGCTTATCTCTGGGACTCATTACCAGCTGGGAATGTAAATAATTCCCAGTGTTGAAATAAAACAAGAGTTGTTTTAACTAAGTGTGTTAAGCAATTATGATCTTAGGAAGCTTTGGTCAGAACATCTTTTTTGTTGTGGTCGCTAAGCAAATCACATGATCATTAAACCAATCTGGATTCCCCCAGATTTTGCTTCTCGGGAGCACTCTAGGAAGGACGCAAATGTTGACAGCATGACCTTGCAATGTTGCAACGATTGTAAATATAAGCTGCTTGCCATACACCCAAATTTTGATCATGAGATGCTGGGACAGTTGTAAGTGTGAGAACTAGTTATTGGCCACTTCTTTCAGTACTGTCATTACTTTGAATGCTAAATGAATGGCTGTAAGTCAAGACTAACAGTAATGCATTGGTATGTAATGTAATGCATTCCTAAACTGGTAATTCACAGGAAAATTTTGGCAAGTGGACCCAAAATATATATGGACTATCAAAAGATCACAATTTTTATTGATCACGATTTTTAATTTTTTAAAAACGAATTCATGTTTCCTTAATTTGGTGGGCCCTGCAGATACCATGTATGTCATAAAATTCATATGGAACTCATGTCAACCTCCAGCTTATGCAACAACCCTCAAAAGCTTTAAATGACGATAGAATAATCCCCATAAAAAGCAAATAGGAATCTACTGACATTCCAAATTTATTGTGCATTATATTATTTAGTGAGTTACATCTGAGGATGTAGATATTTGCAGCCATTCAGGAATGGCCGTTTTCCTCAAGGTGGACAGAGTTGGTGGCAATGAGTAAATCATTGGAAGACCTGAAAGACCTGGTTAGAGACAGATCGTCCCAGAGGAAATCTATCTATATAGTCACTAAGAGCTGACAACCACTTCTTGGCATAAAATCAATCAATCAAAAACAAAAGCAACTCAGAATATGAAATAAAAGTGCTAGGCATTGCCTACATTGAGGAGCATATTTACAATATGTTGGTTAGGTGCTTCAAATAATTCCAGCTAACCATTCACTTGCCTTGCATGTTAATGAAAATACCATACAATACAGATAATCCTTACAACAGTTCATTAAGTGAATGTTTGACCATTACAACAGCCCTGAAAAAAATGACCCATGACCATTTTTTTCACACTTACAACCATTGCAGCACCTCCTTAGTCGTGTAATTAAAATTTGGGTGCTTGGCAACTGGATGCCCAGACCATGTGATCCCTTTTTGCCCAGGCCAGATCCCCTTCTTACAAGCAAAGTCAATGGCCAAGCCAGATTCACTTAACAACCAAGATACTAACTTAACAGCTGCAGTGATTCACTTAACAGCTGTGGCAAGAAAGATCATAAAATGGAGCAAAACTCACTGAACAAATGTTTTATTCAGCAACAAACATTTTTGGTCTCTATTGTGGTCGTAAGTCGAGGACTACCTGATATGAAAAACTCAGGTCTTCTCATTTGCAGAGGGGCCCACATTTCCTGGGAAGATATATGTTGCAAGGCACTGAAATTTTCTACTAGCAGATACTAGAAGTATCTAAGAGCATGCTGGAAATATGTAGGGGCATGAAATTAGCCTTGTCAAGCTAATGAGTGTCCCAGTCTTACGATGGGCCAGAACCACCTCTTGTTGGGAGATTATTGGAATGCGCTTCAACATACCTACAGAGTACTATGTAGGGAAAATTGTTATTATGCAACTGAAACCGGGAACAGACAGTAAAAAAAGATTGAATATAAAATGTTTTGCATATAAATTTCATTATAGATATTACCCAAAAAGCTTTATAAATTAATGTATAAACCTTATAAGACAACAGCAAATACTTATTTCAAACAAAAGGATGAAAACAAAGTTGTGTAATAGCAAAGTGTAGCATCAGCACATTTGTATGTGATTATACTTGAGTAGATCTGTCTATATTTCTTCCTTTCTCTAAGATATATCCTAATACAGATTTATAGCCAAAGTTGCCTTTCCATCTATATTAGTCTAATGTAAAAGTTTGTTTAGAAGATCTAACCCAAATTACAATCTTTTGGACATTATAAAATCCTTGCTTGTTGAACATGAAGAAAGAAAGAATTTGGAAGGCCAATTAGTCAATAGTCTTGAGTACTTTCTACTTAGCAAGACAATTTTAACCTCCAGATTGCTGCCTATATTGGTTTATAATGCAGCAGAAAAGAACTTGAAAAGATGAGTTCTTTGAAATTCCACCTGAAGTCTTTTGAAGGCAGAAAACTGTCAATTAAAAACATCTCCCACCACCACACCTGTATAAGACCTTACAGTTAGTAATATGGAGCTGGCTCAGCTGAGCCACATCTTTGCTTTTAAAGATGAATGTCCTTAGGATGAAAAGTACAATGAAATTGGCACCCACCTCTCATACCAACTGGGATGAGATAAAAGCAACAAGGAAATTGTTTCAAGGAAAGATATTGTAGGTCTGGAATGTCAGTGCCCAAATCTCAATTTACAATCTTCTTCTTGATGTATGCTTAGAAAAAGCATCTCCCCAAATGGCTCCTAGCTTACCCTACTTTGGAATGCAGCCCTCAAGCCAACAGAACATTTCCATAAATTTTTCTCAGAGTTTTGATATGCCATGAACTGTCTATGATGAGTTTCTTCTTCCAGCCTCTGCAATCTAGCAGCAGTTCCCTTTCTTTGTCATCTTGTTTATATCCTGCTCAGAACCATATGATGCCAGAAATAAGCTAAGGTGTTTAGTGACATCTTTCATTTACATGTTCCAGAAAAGCCATCTGTTCTTTAAAAGTAGGTGTTCCAGCCAAAACAACTATCCTTCTTTCCTGCATTGTTTCACAGTGTACCCACATACAATAAAAATAACCTTTCCCCCCTGTAAATCAGCTCAATATACATGCTGCTTAATTTCAGAAAGAAGAAAGGCAAACAATTTTCTTGTTTTATAATAAAAATAGGGAGAGCTATAAAAAATTTCAGCTTACACACATTTCCTTGATATTCCTAAAATATAAATAAAGTAGGATTTACCGTGGCTGGAAAGAACCTAAAATCTAATCAGCTCTTAGTCTCTCATTTAAAAGCATAACAATCTGAATCATATCAAAGGCCTTCTTAGATCAACCTTTTTTTTTCTCACAGTGGCCAATTAGATGCTTCTGGAGTACCGACAAGCAGGTGATAGAGACATATTCTTGGCACACAATTGTTTTCCTGCAACTAGTATACAATATATGGAAACACTACTCTCAATCTGAGAATAACTTTGAGTCTTCAAGCCACTGTTGATAGACTGTTTTCGATGAATTTATCCAATCCATTTTTGAAACCCTCTAAGATAATGGCCATCAACACGTGTGGAATGAATTCTAATTACAGGTTTTATAAACAAGTACTTTTGGATGCCCTAATCCTCTTTCAATTAGTTTAAGGTTGAGATAGATAGATAGATAGATAGATAGATAGATAGATAGATAGATAGATAGATAGATAGGTAGATAGGTAGATAGGTAGATAGAGATAGATAGATATAGATATAGATATAGATATAGATATAGATATAGATATAGATATAGATGTGTGTGTAGAGAGGGGGGGGAGAGGGAGTGAGAGAGAAAACATCCTGTCCATTTTCTCTGTACCATCATGCTTTTATCTATTTTCTCTGTCCATGCATGATTTTATTTTTCTCATAACAAACTTGTATAAGGCCCAGAATAATGTAGGTTTCTCTCTTTCGTCTTTGTTTTAGGTCCGTTAGAGTTTTTTTCTTTTCTTTTTTTTAAAAAAAAAACAAATTTTATTGATTTTACAATTAAAAACAAATCAACAACACACACACAGATAGAAAGGCAAAAAAGAAAAGAAAAAAAGGAGAAAAAAGAATGGAAAAACACTTAAAAACATTCTCATTTTCGACAGTTTATGAGATCTTTTCTTTCCTTAGTTTATGCCATATACGCACACCTTATTCATATGTATATTTATATATCACTCGTATAAATTTGTCCTATTCTTTTTTGCCTTATAATATAAAATCTGTCTTTGTTCTAACCTTTTATACCAGCAATTCCAACTATTATAATATATTGAAGAATCTTTATTTTTTAAGGCTAAAGTTAGTTTGTCCATTTCTGCACAGTTTGAGATTTTTTGGGTGATCATCTGCTCTGTAGGTATATGAGGGAGCTTCCAACATTGAGCAAAAGCTAGTCTGGCCGCTGTTAGTATGTGTATTGTTATGTACTTCACTTTTTTTGATAGTTGTTTATCGAAAATCCCTAACAGAAAGGACTCTGGTTTATACTCAATCTGTTCTTTTGTTATATCTTCCAGCCAATTTCTAATTCTCTGCCAGTATTTTGGGGCTTCTGTACAGGACCACCACATATGAAAGAAGGTTCCTTCTTTTTTTTTACATTTCCAACATTTTGGACTCATATTGGGGCACATCTTCACTAATCTCGAGGGAGGGAGGTGCCATTTGTAAAATATTTTATAAGTGTTTTCTTTGTATGCTGCCGATTTTGTAATCGTATTATTTCTACTCCAGACCTTTTCCCATTCTATTAAAGTGATACTCTGTCCTACGTTCCTACTCCAGGCTATCATATTCCATTTAACTGTCTCTTCTTCTAATTCTACTTGTAATAAATAGTTGTAAAATTTAGTTATATTTTTCTTGTCTGATCCTAGTAAAATTTTGTCTAATTGCTGGAGTTTGTTGTTAATTCCGAATTCTTTCTATCCTGTTTGTATCTACTATGAATTTGGAGATATACCCACTGATTGATTTTAAATCCCCGCTCTTGCAGCTCTTGTCGCGATTTCAAATTTCCTTGTGTATCCAATAAATCCTTATATTTAATCATTTTAGTAATATCCAAATTGTTTGGGTGTATCATCGCCTCCATTGTCGATAACCAAATCGGTACTTTTAAATAGTGTTTTTTCCGTATTTTTTTCCCAATTGATTAATAATGAATCTCTAATTAAATGTCTGTGGAAATATGTCTGATTAACTTTCCCTACATCCCATAAAAAGGTGTGCCACCCCCTCTGAAGATCGTGGCCTTCTAAAAATAAAGTTCTCTTATTAATTAAATTCACCCAATCTTTTAGCCATACTAAAGAGGCAGCCATATAATACAATTCCCAATTTGGAAGTGCCAACCCTCCCCTGCTCTTTAAATCCTGCATTGCCTTTAAATTTATTCTAGGTTTTTTCCCTTGCCAAATAAATTTAACTGTTATTTTATTAAGTTCTTCAAAAAAAATTCTATGTAGTTTAATTGGAATCATCTGAAATAAGTATAAAATTTTTGGAAGAATATTCATTTTAATAGAAGCAATCCTGCCCAATAGTGAAAGTTGCAGCCTGCCCCATGATTCTAGGTCCTTCTTTACTTGTTGCCACAGTTTGTCATAATTATTTTCCTTAAGTGTCTTGCAATGTGCTGTCAGCCATATTCCTAAGTATTTAACTTTCTTTGTCACCTGTATTCCCATAACTTCTTCTAAATCTTTTTTGTTTTTTTCTGTTAAATTTTTAGTCATTAATTTTGTTTTCTTCCTATTAATTTTGAGTCCTGCTACCACTCCAAATTGTTCTAATTCATTTATCAATTTTTGTCCTCTTTCTATTGGTTCCTCAATAAAAAAACCATATCATTGGCAAACACTTGCAATTTGTATTCTTCTTTCTTAACCTTTAATCCTTTTATCGTGTTAATTCGTGTTAATAGTGTTTCTAAAGAGAATATGAAGAGCAGGGGTGAGAGTAGGGAACCTTGTCTGACTCCTTTTTCTATTTTTATTGGGCGGGTATATTCCCCATTTATTATAATATTGGCCTGTTGTGTATCATAAATAGTTGTTATAATGTTTTCAAATTTAGTGCCTAAATTCATGTTATAAATTTTTTGAATTAAAAATTGCAAATTTAAATTATCAAATGCCTTTTCTGCATCTAAAAACATAAGTGCGATTTGTTTTTCGGGATGGGCTTCATAAAATTCTAAAACATCTACTACTGTTCTTAAATTGTTCCTAATCTGTCTAGTCGGGAGAAATCCATTTTGATCTTCATGTATGTACAAATTTAAAATTCGTTTTAATCTGTTAGCTATGATAGAGGTAAATATTTTGTAGTCATTTTTTAGGAGTGAAATTGGTCTGTAGTTGTTAATATATCTAAGATCAGATTCATCCTTCGGGATCAATGAAATCAATGCTCCCCTCCATGAGTCCGGCATTCTAGCTGCCAATAAGACGTCATTGAAAACTTCCATCATAAGAAGTCCAATTTGTTCTGCAATTGCCTTATATAGCTCTCCCGGAATCCCATCTGGCCCCAGGGCTTTATTATTTCCCTGATTCTCTATTGCTGATTTCAATTCGGACCAAGTAATGTCTTTATTTAATAATTCTATCAATTCTTCCCGATTACTTTATCTTTCATTTCATCTAAGTAATTTCTTATTCTATCCTCATTAACTTCTTCCTTTTTGTATAACTCTTCAAAGTATTTATGTGCAATGTCTTTTTTCTGTTCTATCTCTTGTTGTATATCGCCCTTCCCATCTATTAATTGGTAGATCAATCTCTCTTTTTTTTTTAATTTATAAGATAACCATCTCCCTGGCTTATTAGCATGCTCAAAGTAGGTTTGTTTAATCATATTCAAATTTATTATCATTTTCTCTTGTTCTATTAAATTCAATTTATGTTTAGCAGTTATTATCTGATTTTGTACTCTTAGGTCCTTAGGGGTCTTTTGTAATTGAGTTTCTAATTCCTTGATTTGTTGTAATTTATTTTGCTGGGCATATTTTTCTTTATTCCTCATAGCATTATAAGAGATTGTTATACCTCTTATTACTGCCTTCAATGTGTCCCAAATGTTTTGTTTCGAAGTTACACCATTGTCATTTTCCTTTAAAAATAGTTTAATTCCTCCTTAAGTTTGTTAGTATACTCTTTTTCTCTTATTAATTGAGTGTTTAATGTCCATCTTTTCTTTGGTTTCTTCCTACCCTTCCAAATTATATAAATTGGATTATGGCCTGCCTATTCATTCGGTAAAATTTCAATTCCTTTTATCTCATTTGCTATTTCTCCATTCATCCATGCCATGTCAATTCGTGCAGGTTAGAGTAAAATGTAAATTGTTTTTCCTCAGGGTATAATCTTCTCCATAAATCCACCAAATTTAACTCCTTCATCATTTCCCTACATGTCTTAGGAAGCTCTCTTTCCCCCTTTTTATTCTTCCCCCCATTACTATGGTCTTTTTGATAATCAGCAAAAGAGTTGAAATCTCCTATAATACAAATATTCCTTTTTTCAAATCCTATTATTTTTCAATGTAAATATTTAAAGAACTCTTTCTGGTCTTCATTCGGGGCGTAAATTACTACTAATAGAATTGAAATAGCTTTAATCCAGATCTGTAAAGCCAAAGTTCTTCCCTCCGGGTCTGACCACACTAAATCTGCTTTCAAATCTTCTTTAACGTATATTGCAATCCCCCCCTTTTTTTCTCGTGTCTGCTGGTGCGGGAAATAGCTTCCCTAGTTTCGGGCAGTCTAGGTATCTTTCATCTACTTTCCTTATGTGAGTTTCTTGTAGGCATATTATATCGGCATTTTGTTTAATTAATTTAGCTATTATCCTTTTCCTTTTTGTCGTCGAATTTAAGCCATTTATATTAATTGATAGAAGCTTCTTTTCTTCTTCCATTTAATTAATTCTGTTTTGTTCTTTGTCTCGTAATAACTCTGGTCTCTCCTTGTGCTTGCTGGGGACTAGTTTCCTCTGTCTCCTGATATGAATAAACGTTCCCTTGGCTTCTTGAGGATCCTTCTTTTTTGTTTCTGTGATGGCTTTGATCTTCCTGTGAATTTATTTCCAATTCCTCCTTACTACTCTGATCTTCCATACCTACTAGTCGTTCATAAAATTCTTGGGCCCTTTCCATAGAATCTATTTTAATTTTCCTTTCTTTCCATGAAACTAACATCCCCTCTGGAATTAACCATTTAAATAGAATTCTTTTCTGATTTAGATAAGTAGCTAGAAATTTATAGTCTCACCTTATTTCTCTTACTCTTCTTGGAATTTGCTTAGGAATCAAAATTTCTTTGCCTTTATATGTAATTGTTCCATCTCTGGACATCCTAAATATAATATCCCGGACACTCCTTCTCGCAAAGCGTATATGGACTTCTCTCAGACATTTATGGCATCTCGCATAGTTGGTGCTGACCCTGTAGACTTCGTCAAATTCCTTTAGGATATCATCTTTATCCTTTTCCAGTAATCCGGCCAATATTTCTGCCATTAGCTGCTCCAGGTCTTCTTCCTTGGATTCCTCAACATTTTGGAATCAAGTATGTAGCCGCCTTGTCCATCTCTAGGTAGACCAATGAATCTTCCATTTCTTTGCTCGCGTTTTTTAATTCTTCATCTACCCTTTCTAGTTTTCTTTCGGTTTGTCAGTCCTTATCTCTACTTCTTTTATTGTTGCTTCATGTTTTTCCAAGGCCTGTTGTAGTATTCCAATTTTGTTCTCTACTTTAGAAATGTCCGCTTTCATTTCTGCTTTTAATTTCCCCATCTCCTCTTTTAATTCACTAATATCTGCTCTTGTCTCGTTATGATTTTTTATCATTATTTCTTGTAGCTTCATCATCGATTCTTGTAGGGTTAGCAAAGTTGTTTGAATATTGACATTCAAGACATTAGCTTGTTTTTCCACTGGTAGCATTTCTTCTATGGTTTTTTGAACTGTGGGCGAAGCTGTTGCCAACGTAGTTGTTAATGTCGGGGTAGCCTTCCTTCCAGTTTTCAGAGCTGTAGTAGTTGTAGAAGTCATTTCTTTTAATATTTGTTTCTGTTGTTAAATTATATTAATTATATTATCCCAAATTACCATTCAGTATTATAACCCCTATATTAGAATTGTCCAGTGTCTAATTGCTTAGTCCACCTATCTACTAGGTAGCTATATTCTGTATTCTTAACTGGTTACTGAAATATATGAATAAATGTTATTTTTAATCCTAATTCTAAATCACGTATATAATTTTATGAAGTCTATGTTCAACTTCTTATGTAACACTATATAGCACTATGTAACGTTCCATATGATAAATATATATAATAAATAGTATATCAAATCTAACCAAGTTTAAGTTTTATGAGTTTGTATATATTGTAAATATATATGTATTCTTATCTAACCTTATCTGACCCTATTTTAAGTATTAAATATTCTAAGTATTCTTAGCCACCAGTATTCTTACACATAAACAGTATTATTTCCTTCCCCAATAGATTGATTATAATCACACAATAAATTATACTATTAAGATATTGAATATTAAATATTAAGTCTTATACTTATTGATTAAATAGTTCTTAATGTTCTTACTATTTTCCCTATATATCTAGTCAAAATATAGCTATCCCTATTATTAATGAGTTAATCAAATCAATTAATTCAGTTATTTAACAATCTAATATAACAGTCAGTTCTACTTTCCTCAATAAACAAATTTATAGTCATTATAGGGAGAAGGTGAAAAAAGAGAGATAGTTCATCATAACACTGGAAAATAAGTAAATAGAAAGAAGGGAAAAGAATTAAGCAAATTTATACAAAAAAAAGAGGGAGAACAATAGGAAGAATGGGTTTTAGGATCAGTTTTTAGTCCTCTGTCTCTGGGTTTGAACACTTTTCCTTCAAACGCACCGGAAGTGGGGGGGGTAGAAAGCGCTGAATAATGACTGCAGTCAATCTTCCAAGTTACTTCTTTTTTTTTTAAGCATTCCTAAGTTCAATTCCTTAATTTCCTTCGAGTATGACCACCTCCTCAGTTGGAATAAAATTCTCCCAAGGATCTGTTAAGGGGTCTATTAAACAGTTGATATTCGATATTTTGTTGCAATAACTTCAGAGTTTCTAAGTATCTCGTATAGTGCCGCGCTGTCACTTCTCCGTCAACCTCACTCCTCTTCCAGTCTTTGCTTTAATAAAGTTTATCCAAAAAAGTCTATCAGAGTAACAATCAAATAGAGTGTTCCAACTTCTCCACAACTTTCACTCTTTCCAAACAATAATTTCCTGACCTCGTAGACTTCCCTTTTCATTCATTGTAATCCACACTTTCACTTCGGTCTGCCGGACCTTTTCACCCACGCTTGTCTAGCCTCCGCTTTTTAGCTGCTTTCCTTTCAGGCTTCCGACAGACACTAGTACAAAAGGTTATAACTTGCCAATCTTCCTCTCCACCGCTAAACTCCTTCTGCCACCCTTTTCTCCACCGATCTCACAAACTGTCACTTACTCGCTTTTCACATTGGTGGCAGTCTGGACTTCGGAGCCTCTATTAATAGGAGGCTGGTCTTGCTCGTTGGGCTCTGGAGGGCTTCCTCTTCGCTGCAGGGGGGTTGCCTTCCCCACACTGCAGCCCGAGTTTCCCCCACACCGACACGAATCTCTCCGGGATTCGAGCACCCTCTAAGGATCACACCAACCGCAAAAAGAGGTTAACTGAAACCACAGACGGGCTTCTGCACCTCTACTCGTCCTTGCCTTGCCACCGGAAGTCCTAGAGAGTTTTTTTTCAAATGTGACAACCAGAATTACATTCAGTGATCCAGATGGAGGTGTACCACAGCATTGAATACTGTAAGGGTATTACAATATTGACCATTTTATTTTCTATACCTTCCTAATGAACTCTAGCATGAAATTGCTTTTTCATAGCTATTGCACAGCGAGCTGACATCTTTATAGAGTTGTGCATTTTCTGCATTTCCTTATTTGGAATAGTCATGATAAGATTGGAAACTTGGAATTTTATTTTTGATTAAGCAAAATTTGCTGTTATACTAAACTATAAATGTGGTGAATTTTAACTATTATTTGTGTAAGAATTCAACTTGACCTGGCTCTTCCAGATAGCTTGGGGCTCCAATGGGTGAGCACCACACTGGAGGTAGTTGACGAATTAAGAAGCAATCCCCCTCCCTGTGCATACAGCTCCCTCCCTCCACATCTTTTAACTATAGTTTTATCTTGATTGTTACTCCATTTTTATCATTTTAGAAATATTTATTTTATGGTTTTATGTTTTTAATGCTGTAAGCTCTCCAGAATCACTTTGAAATAAGATGAGTGGCAAGTACATTTAATAAACAAAAAGACGAACATTTTAATCAATGGTTAATCTTAAATGATAGCAGGAACAGCAAAATGCCTATGCTGGAGAAAAAGATGGGACAGAGAAAGTCCAAAGGGAAGAAAACTTCATTTCTAATATGAGAAAACTTTATTTTATCCTAAATGTTCCTATTTTTTTTCTCAAAGAAAAGTATCTACACTTGGAAGACTATCAATGTTTTAAGGCTCCAAGAACTATAACCATCCATGCATCATTATGCTGGAGCCAAAATTTTAAAGCATGTGATGACATTGCATACTTGATCTCTTTGTACTTGCATCAAGATATCACATGACAAATAGAAAGGTGTGAAATTTGTGTCATGCTGTTATGATGGGTTTCTTACCCCATCTACAGATAAATATGCCAAGGATCCATTATGGATTATAATTGATGCCTAAATTTTCCCCAAACAATCATTCTAAACCTCACGGATTCCTGCACAAGAACAGAAATCCCATAATATTTTTTAAAAAATGTTTAGCTCCTGGACGTTTTGTTGCCAAACTAAGTAAAATCTCCAGCAGCATTTTTGGGTGAAGTCTCTTGTTCATTTATACAGGTCCTGGGTGATCAGTTGATCTTGACACTGTGATAAATAGAACCAGTGTATGAACCAATAAGGAAGTGGGCTATCCAAACCATCAACAGATGACAGAACTGATCACTCTCTCATCAACTGAATTCTCCACCTGACAGCAATCAATCAGAAATCACAAGGTCATAAGACCAGAAACAGTCTTGTGATTCAACCATTCTTGTGATTCAATCACCTTGTGACCCAATCAGTCCTGTGATTCAACCAATCACAAGACCAACCAAACACCCAGGACAAGCAAATAAGACACCCCAAAACCCTGTCAAAGATATTACCTAGTTTGGTAATGAAATGTTCAGGAGCTAAACAGCGAGCTCAGAGAACAGACACCTACCAAAACCTACAACCTGAGCTACAAATATTTTCAACAATTTCTAACCAGAACTGCTATGTTCTAAATGTCAGGCCAACTAAATTCAAAATTCCAATGAAATGTTTACACAATCATTCTAGACCACAATTTCAAAGTTAGCATTATGCCAATATTTTGGGGCATCATATCCACATGTTTACATTCAATTCTAAATGGAATTTTTACCAAATGATCATGATGGTACATGGTAGACTGTTTGGATGTGCCAACTTCTCTGTGTTGCAAGTATTTTCCCTATCCCTGATAATATTTTTTTTGTTTAAAAATATTTGCCACTGTCTCATTTAGTAATAAGTCTTTGTTCTTCAGAACCATTAAAAAATCAGTGATTCCAGAAGGAGTTACTGTTGTGGATAATGGATTGGGAAGACAGAGAAGATACAGAAGTCTTTAATATTATATAAAGGAAAAATACTCAGACAGCAAACTTTTGGGTGAGGAGATAAGTGAACAAAAGTACTTCAAATTTTAATCTGTGAAATATTGGAAGGACAAGTAGTGAGTCAGATGTATAGCTTAATGTCCTGTCTTTAGTACTTTAAGAATAGAATATAAAAGAGGAAGAAATAAAATGCTATGAAAATAAATTCAGTTTATATTGCTTTAACTGTGTTTTTTTTTTTTTTTTTTTGGTTGCTGTTGTTGTTTTCCAATGTATTGTCACTTGGTATAACACTCTTTTGTGTGGTACTATAAATATTTTAAATAAATAAATGAAATAATAGCACAACTCACCGGAAAATAAAGAAGCAGTGATCCAAATAGGATAGTCTCCAATAGAATAAGTCCTGA
This sequence comes from Notechis scutatus, assembly GCF_049901735.1. Classification (NCBI taxonomy): domain Eukaryota; kingdom Metazoa; phylum Chordata; class Lepidosauria; order Squamata; family Elapidae; genus Notechis; species Notechis scutatus. The sequence continues at coordinate 21,162,953 of NC_142025.1, forward strand.
TGCCCTGATGCTCTAGAAAGCAGACACAAGAATTTAAAGCTTTACTTCCTGTACTTACATTAGATAAATCCAAATGTCCATAATCCAATATTATACTGATAGACCACACCACATATTCAATATACTTTATAATTTTTGGTACCTATCCTGCAATCCAATTTCCATTTCAATTAATCCAGAAGTGAGTATTGATATGTAAACTACTTTCAGTCGCACTATGTTTGCTTATAACTATGTTCCTCACTCTGGGACTTATTTTCTCTTTAATTTGTTTATGCTTGTAGCAGTAACTATACTAATATCCTGGCAATAAAATCCAGCATAAATTGGTAGATTCTATTTTAAGTAGTTTTCTTAATTAACGCTAAGTCTCCTCAGATAGACATCACATTTACAATTCAAAATGATGCAGAAGTAACAATTTCTCCCCAAACTATTCAAAGTCAATATGGGTTATCCATTCCCTATTGCTTGAATTTCTGTAATGAACATCAGTATCCTAGAAGAAATGGTAGTTGTTGTTTTTCCAGGACATATCCCACTCTTTTGATTAGGAATTATAATGCTACATACAGTACACTTTAGAAGTATTCCTGAAATTTGCACTGCAGATATGTTCGAGTTTCATTTCTCACTTTCCATGTCAACTTGTATATCTTCTGATTATTTTAATGCTAAATGCAACACATTAATTATCTCATTAACATTTGGGGCAATTAAAGATCCTTAATTGACATGACAGAATTTACAGAGTTTAAACAGAGCTTTTAAACTATTGTTTCAACATCCCACTATAGTAATCATATAAATAACACATTAACTATCAGACAGTAAATACAATTGGACATTAACATCAAACTTCTGAGAGAGGCCATCAGGAACTTTGGAAAGGAGAATTATCCAGATGCTGGCAATACTCAGATCTTCTGCTCTTTATCTTGCAAGTGCAAGAAAGCAATCGGTATTCTTAAATATCACGCAATTTCAATAATGAGATGGATGCGGGTGGTGGTGGATGAAAGTAATCCAGACAAGGTAGAGGTGCTGTTGGTAAAGAAAAGTTGGCCCTTGGAATAATCTGAGTCCTGCTTTTATGGGAGCATATTTTCCATGAGGAACATGTTTGCAGTTTGGAGTGATTCTTGATTTCCACCTGCCACTAAATTGTCAAAAAAACAGCCATGGGAAGGAATGTGTCTGTACAATTACCTTAGTGTGTTACACTACTATTTCCAGCAACAGCTATCCAGCCCTGAATTAACCATTAAGCAACAGAAGCATATGCTGAGGGCAGCAAGGAAAGAGGGACACCACAGAATTTCCCCCCTACCCATTTCCCCTTAACTCTTTCACTACCACACTTGACTTTACTTGATTTTTTTTCTTGGTAATTGTCCTTCCCTGCTATATTCAACTTTAATCTGCATTGTTAAAAATGTTACCTTTGGCATGATGAATGACTAAAGTTTAAAAGTTTTGTTTGATGGTATCAACAAATATTACATTTGTTTCCATCTCATGGTGTAGAGTTTCAGTTCTGCCAAGGGGCACCATTACTGGGCTGTACTTAGGGCAGCAGTTGGTCTTAATATGGCCCTGCAGTTGCAACCTCCTGTGACTCAACCTCATGAGTGATACATGGGTCTATGTTTAAAAAGTGTCTGGAAGTTATGGTTGGTAAAAAAAAAAAATCAGTGGCTATCCAGTTAAACAATGTTCAAGGAGCAGAAATGGTGTCTGACTGTCTATGGAACTGCTCCTGCTATGAACTTCCTCAGCTATTTAGACCCGAAGAAAAAGTCCTTCTGAAGATTTCCTGATGCCAGGAGGTACCCATCTTCCACAAGGATTTTCTCCTTTGTGGCTTCCAGATTACCGAATGCACTTTTAGGACCATAGTTTTGACCTCCCAATATTTAAGAAAATGTTAAAGCACTTATTTTATGCCAGGATTTTCTAGTTAATATTTTTCTGTATTTAATTTTAAACCAAATCTTGATTTGTCAAAGTTGTTTTGGTCCATGTTTTATATTTCTAAACCACCCTGATTGTTGAAAAAACAAAAACGAAAGGCAAAGTAGAAAATCTAATAACCAACAGAGAAATAAAGTCCACTGACTATGAATCATTTCAAAACACAGTTAGGCAAACTCTATTACAGTCTTTGACCATTATATCAGAACATAGTATTTGGTTGTGCCTTCATAATTAATACAAGTGAAAGTTATTGCACAAACGTTGGCTAGACAATAAATATCAATACTGATGTTATTACTATATGTAATATTCATTGCAAAGAAACACACACATCCTCTAAGATACACCAGCCCCATGAATGAAGATGCTCTCAATCCAGAAAAAATATCTAACCAAATAACATTTGTGTGATTAATTATAGTTACTGCATGCCCAGGGTTTAGACACTTATAACTGAGGGGCTATTTGATACCAGTGCATGCTGAGTTTTAGAACCATTTAGGAACAAAGATCCATTTTTTCATTGCAGAAATTTGAATGATGACATGCATTCAGAGGGTGATGCCATAATGGAAGTACTGCAACTATAAATGTAGATCAATTTTCAATAACTGATTACCTTGCTTTATTGAAAAATCATCATGAATAAGCTAAAAGGAAAGGTTGCTTTAGGATGTACAATTCCCTCTCTGGCATCTCCTTTAATTCTTTCCGCCATTTTGGCTTGCAGAATGTTGAGGTATGGAGTACTGAATTACAAACATAAAAAGCTATTTCTATGGCTTCTCTTGCACTGCCTTTCTCCTACATCATCAGAGCAATCAGCATTGACTAATTCAGTGTAGAAAGCAATGGTGATGGAGGAGAAATAGAAACGGAATGGTTGCTCCCCAAGGGTTATGCACTCATGTTGTAAGCCAGTTATTTCTGCTAGGACTGCTTAACAGCTTCTTGTGCTAGGAAGAAATCTGCATTTCTTCCACCCAGGAGAATCATTAAATATATCTTTGTCGAAATGCTGCAGCTGTCTTTGGGCATTGCCATTTCCCAAAGGCTGACAAACCAAGCAGCTTCATCAGTGCAATGAAGCTTGCCAGAATTGTCAAAATATTTCCATATTGTCTTGACAAATGGTTGCACATATGGTAGAAGAAAACCATTAAGGACTGTGCATGTTCTATACATATAATAATGCAGTTAGGAATAGATTGGCATAAATACTTTTAATGGTTCAAATGTATGTATTGTTATGGAAAATCAGTGGTGGGGATATTGATTTCAAATTGGAAAAAGCCAAGGAGGAAAAGCATTGGAAAAGCAAGGGAATAGATGAGAAAAAGCTTATTTTAAGCTTGGGACAAAATTAAGGTGTAAGAAAAAGAATAATAATCATGCCTTTCTAATTCATTAGAACAATGTTACTAAATCTTGCCAAGTTTAATATGTCTGGACTTTAACTCCCAGAACTTCCCAGCCAGGTTGAGGAACACTGCACTAGAGTATAAAAAGGATGCAGGGAGGAAGGGAAGGAAAAACTTTAGTCAGGCTTTCAAGATTATCTTACTAGAGCTGTAAATAAAGTATAGTACTAGCTAGAGTTGAGCAGTCTATTTTCTGACCTGGACTTCCTCAAACGTCTTGCACAAACCCATTATAAATGTTAGTAGACAACACTATTGTTGTATTACTTTGTGGCTTTCAGACGTCAGACAGCAAGGAACAGAAAGCAATGAAAATCTGGTTTATATAGATCTGATTGCTAGGTATAATTTTTAATGATTTTGTAGCACAGACGTCCTTGGATGGAGAGTGGGTTTTTGAAGAATTCAAATTGGCAGACACAACAAAATGATCAATGCTGCCATTCTGGCTTCCCATTCTCTGAAGACATTTCTGCTTTGCAGGATCTTTGCAAACAATGTACCAAATTAGATGAGTGAATTCTTTGAATCTCTTCAAGGATTCAAGGAAAGAAGAAGAGATTGTTCTTCTCTGAATATTTCTCAACAAAGGATTCTGTCTAGTACTGACTACAGTACTACTACTGAAAAGTTAAAGGACTTCCTTCCAAGATTTCTTTTTGGATTTAAATTGAAATGCTGTATCCAGACAGGCTCAGGACAGCTGGAGAGATAATCATCCAGTTGTAATTGAATAAATGTAATATCACTATGTTCTGTCTGTGAGAATTTCTCTGAAGTTCTCGTCTTCTTAGAAGTAACTTCTAAACCTATTATTTTCTTAAAGTCTATGAAAATCAGTACACACTCAAGAATAAACAGACAATATTAACTTTAAAGAAAATAAGACAAATCCTTCTCAGCCCAGAAGCAGAAAGAAAATGAAGTGTGACACAGGAAATAAAACTGTGGTAAAACCCAATAATTATAAACTAGTATGGTCAAGGTGTGATATTGTGATGACCCATAGTCTCTCAAAATAATCCAAAACCCAAAACATATATTAAAGTCTGGTAAGACCTTCAACTTAACTTCACTGTTTTATTAGGCACAGTTTAAAGTCACAAAAGTAAATAATGAGGCAAAAAGAAAACCAAAACAAACTGCATTGATGAGAGTTCCGAAGCAAGCCAAGATAACTAATCATAAACTCCAGGAAAATAACCGAGGAGAGTCCATGGGAAGAATGCCAGCAAAGATAAACCTCTTTCAAAGTAAACACTAAACTTTGACTCCAGCAATTCTAACTGCGTAGTTACAAACTTATATACATAGCTCCCAGCTGCAAGCCACGAGGAGGATCATGGTAATCTCCTCTTGAGTAGACCTCACTTTTCGCTGATCCTCTCCTCCCTGCGTGACCTAGGATGGATAGGGCATGGGCCTGGATCCTCCTCTGACTGCTCAGCCGGCCTCTGCCCTTCCCCAGCCTCCTCCACCACCTCTGGAGCCACACTCCCACTCCCTGTTGGCTGTTCTTCCTCTTCCTCAGAGTCAGTCTCCACCAGGGGCATGACAGATATATTTTACAAATAGTAAAACAAAAACTTAACAGAAATAAGACCATACTGATCAGATAAAAGCAACATAAATAAAATACACGATGGTGGTATATACACCTGAAGAGGTGAAGCATTATTAACTGAAACCAACCATTTCTCTAATAGGAGCATTATAAAAGAATTGTGGATGAATATTTCAGGACGTCTTCATCCTGACAAAGTCTTAAATGGGATACTCATTTAAATGAGGTTTAGTTTCTTCTCAAGGATATCTTTGGGGAGGGGGAGGTTAAATCTTGCCAGAATTAGAACTTTCTGAATTTGAGAACTGTCATTTGGCTTAGATATCTAGCTGGCTTGAAAATTGGTGAATGACTTCCCAAGAACACATGGATAGATACAACAGCCAATTTTAATTGGGTTTCTAAATCCTTGACACATTTAATACCTATTATCAGGTTTGTATTAAGTGAGAACTCATTGCATTTCAGCTTCTCATATCTATCCCAGTCCTACTCCAGAATAAAAGAAAATTATTTGTTCACATAGAAGTGTTAATTAACTTTGAAGTAAACTCTCTGGATTTCAATACTTATTATTTCATAAGACTATTTTCTCAAAAAGAAGGAATAACAATGGAAGCTTCTGAAAGATAATGGTTAGCTGTCAGTCTATGACAATACAGACCAGTATTTTGTTATTTATTTTTTGGGTAAAAGCTTGGCTCAAATTACAGCAATGCCTAAATTATATCAAAAGGAAGAGTTTGAGCTTGTAGTTGTATAAAAATGAAGAGCAGCATTACTGCTGCCCAGAGTCACAGCTGAGTTAGGTATCCTTATAAAACTTAACAATAAATAAAAAATAAATAAATGCCTCCATTTTCAGCTGAAGGATTTTCTTCTGACCTTGAGTTCTGGAAATAACTTGGTAAAAGTAATTTATGTAGGAAGATCTAAAGTAGTAAGCAGAGGAAGAATTTAGAAGCCCTTACTTTTTGTTTAATCCTGCATATAGAAAAAGGGTTCACATATTACACTAAACCACAGACTTTGTTTAAACAGGGCTTAGTGAGTAAAACTAAAGGTGTAGCTAGATCACATAGTAGACCAGGCTAAAATCTATAAAATCAATGCTTCAATATTACAACCAACCCTTCTTTATATATAACTTAAGTTGCTTTTTACTAAACCTAAGAAGCTAATTTTGAGTCAGAAAAGCAGCACAAAATATAAAAGAAGATGGGCTGAAATAGAAAGAGAGAAGTTGCAAACTGATTGCCATAGGGTAATTTTGTAATAAAGGTGTGGAATTACAATATAAATTTTTGCAGACAGTGCTAGGTTTGGTTTATTTTATTTACTGAAATGGTATAAGCTGTGCTTCAGCTAACAACCTTTCAGAGCAGTTTAGAAAATAACAATAAATAAAAGAAAGGACAAAACTATAAATAACAATGAAAATAAAACAAGGAGAGGAGTAAAATACAACAATAAAAGTAGCAATAAAAACGTTCAGTTTTTTAAAAGAATACCTTGCTAGTTGACATGCATGAAAAGCTCAGTCAAATAAAAAGAGTGACAAAGAAAGACATTTGATTTAGTTTTAGGCATCTTACTGGAAGTTAATTTCAAAGATTGGGTAACTGTAAAGGACATTTGTTCACTTACCACTTATTTAACTTCAAAAGGAAGGTAGATCCAGCGGTGGGATTTTAAAAAAATTATTACTGGTTCTGTGGGCATGGCTTGGTGAGAGTGGTGTGGCTTTGTGGGATTGGCATGGCATTGTGGGACTGGCATGGCAGGGGAAGGATACTGTAAAATCCCATTCCCACCCCACTCCTGGGGGAAGGGTACTGCAAAATCCCATTCCCTCCACACCCCACTAACCTGCTTCCCAGCTCCGTTCTTCTGTGCAAGGCAACAAAAGAAGACCCAGCCAATCATCTGGGACTTGGGAGGCAGAGATGGGGGCGGGGCCAGTCAGAGGTGGTATTTGCCAGTTCTCCGAACTATTCAAAATTTCCACTACCAGTTCTCCAGAACTGATCAGAACCTGCTGAATACCACCTCTGATACTATACCTTTAATTAGGAGTCCCCAAACTTGGCAACTTTAAGACTTGTGGAGTTCAACTCCTAGAATTCCTCAGCTAGCTATGCTGGCTGGAGAATTCTGGGAGTTAAAGTCCACAAGTCTTACAGTTGCCAAGTTTGGAGACCTCTGCCTTTATTCCTCTGTCCCAATTAAAAGTTTTGCTACCTATCTGCTGATTAAGAGCAATTTCCAGAACTATTTTCAATTGTAACCGCACATATTAAACTTTGGAATCATTCAGCTAGGAGACAACTTGTAAATGATTGTAACAGATTTATCTAAATTGAAAACTAATAATGGATCTATAAAGTTTAGCTGGTGAAGTACACTGAAAACATCAAGGTCTCTCTGAAAACCTTTGATTCCTGATGACCTTCCATGGTGTAATGGATTTAAGTTTAAAAAAAGAGACCACTTTAGATTGAATGTTAGCAGAATCAATTGTTCAAATGAATAGTAATTTCCCTTCACTGAAGATGTAGGAGCCTGACAACAATCTGTCATGAATACTTTAATTGAGATTCCTATACTGGGCAAGCACTGGGATTCAATGGCCTAAGGGCACTTCTCTGATTCCAAAAGTTTCCAGCACTTGTATCTAAACACCAGTTTGGAACTCATTTTACTTATAAACTTTAATTTGAATCATTTTTGCCATTTAAATCATTCAGTCTTAAGTTATAAATAACTAACTTATACCTCTCTTATTTAACGGGTCTATTGTAAATATGTAAAATTTGAATCAAACTGTTGAATAGAACTGAATGACAAAAGCATTTAGATAATTATGTGCAGCCCTAATGTTATTTTGTTCAAGGTTTGACACAGAGATTTGGATTAAGTGTTTTTTCTTTATGAAATAACCCTGCCTTTGCTATAGTCATTTTCCAGCTTGTATGGATATTAACCTTGGTTATTGACGCTTCTGTTGAAAACAGTGTGAAACATTTCTATTTAATTACTTGTCAGTTGGTACAAAATGTTCTTGGTCATAATTTTGCTATTTAGATTAGATCATAAGTATACCTTCTGAACATTATCTTGAATCTGTTGGCAATATGTATTAATGTTTATAATGTAATTCTGCAGTCACAAAGCTATTCTGTTATCTAAGACAGAAAATAACAAAAGGAAACCAACTTACAAGTAGTTCAGTTCATGATTACAGAATTCATGGTTACCCAGATGTATTACTGAATTACATTTCACAGCAGTCAACATATAGAAATTAGAGGCTATAGTTGAGCAAGGTCTGGGCCATAAGTTTTCCATCCCTGTTTTCCTGGTGTTTTAATAGCCAGCTGAAGATGATTCAGACCTGTATTAGAAAAGTGGTCATGGAACATGGTCTAAATCTAAAACATCAATGGCAGCCACAATGTAGCAATTGAAGCTCCAATGCAGGGTTTGTTTGTTTTTTAGTGTGTCACACATGCAAACATGTTAAAAGCTAGAACTTCAATCCTACTGTTAAGGTTGCCCCTCTTGCTACAGACCCTATGGGCTAGAATAGAATGTCAAACCTTACAGCATTTCTTATCCAGATATACCTTGTGAAAACTTTACCAATGACCATGTTTTGGAACCAGGATTTATCACCAGGAGCCGAAGGAACTTCACACTTTATGTAAGGGGTTAAGTCAAATATGTGATCATAGCTATTATATCTTGCTAGTGCCTGCACCATTCAGAAAATTAGGTCAATGAGTCTTTTCCAGACTTTGGAGACATTCTTTTGGATCGACGCAGAGGTGGTATTCAGCAGGTTCTGACCAGTTCTGGAGAACCGATAGTGGACATTTTGAGTAGTTCGGAGAACTGGCAAATCCCACCTCTGACTGGCCCCGCCCCCATCTCTTCTCCGCCTCCTGAGTCCCAGCTGATCGGCTGGGTCTTCTTTTGTTGTCCTGCCCAGGAGAACGGAGCTGGAAAACAGGTTAGTGGGATTGGGAGGGAATGGAGATTTTTCAGTATCCTTCCCCCGTGAGTGGGAGGGAATGGGGATTTTACAGAATCGTTCCCCTGCCACGCCCACCAAGCCAGGTCACACAGACTAACCCACGCCACATCCACAGAACTATTAGTAAAAAAATTTGAAACACACCACTGTATAGTATGCTAATATTTTCTTATATCTACAGGCCACCATGTCATTCAAACTACTGATTATTTTATTATTCTGTTCTTTATTATTTTTACAAATAACTCAAGGGAACAAACATATCCACTATACTCTTTTCCCCTTATTTTTCCCATAACTACCCTATGAGGTCAGTTGGGCTGAAAGAAGGTGATTACCAAGATTACCCAGCTAGCTAAAGCAGGACTAGAACTCATTCTCCAGCTTTGGTGGGAGTTTGAGGCTTTAACCACTAAGCCAAACTAGCTCTCAACATTTGCTTGAATATCCTCTATAATATTAGAGAAAGAGATACTTCATAATTATGGGAATTGTAAATGTAAGACTTTCTTCTGTACTTATGTGTCTTAGGTCTAACCACCAGATTATAGCCAGAAGTATAGATTTAATGAGAATTACAGAACTATAATATCAGTACTAATAAGAATGATTATTTTAGTTCTAAGAGTTATAGTTTTAGCAGAGCAAAGATTTGGTCTTGCTTGTCATCTCATTGAACTTTAATTCAAGCCCAGTGTTCCTGATGTTGGCTACGTTATTCTAATCAAATTGTTGGTTTTATTGTGTAATGTTATGCTGGTCAATAACTGAAATAAAGATTTTGATTTGATTTGAATATGGTGATGATGAAATCAATATACCAGATTTCTAAAACCGTGACTCTAAAATCTAACTAATTCCAATCAGTCCTATAAAAACTTGCTATATCCTTGCATGTACAAAACAAAATTTTGCAACTAAAACTGTAACACAAGAGTGTTTGTTTGTTACTAAATACTTAATATAATAATATTGCTTGGGTGGCCTGGGAAAAAAAAGTAAGAAAGGCTGCATTGACCTTATTCAATAATTGGAATAAAACCTACACACTCTTGTGTGATTCGCATAGGACAACCTATTTGCCCTCAGGAAATGCCCTGAAAAAGCATTAAAGTGAGCTCTAAGAACAGCCAATCAATCCATGGATAAATAAATGAATTTTAGCGAACTGCTGGGAAGCATTTACAGGATTTTATGAAATGTCTCCTACCATATTTACTTATCCAGACAAAAAAGTCATAATGAAACTCCTTCTCTGAATTCCTTTAACAAAAGTCATGAGTTAAAAGCTGTAGAGTCGTTTTCTTGTGTAGTGCTTCTCAAATATTTTGATCTCAGGACCCGTTTGCAATTTTAAAAGAGCTTTGGTTTATGTGGGTCATAGCTATTTTATTAGAAATTAAAACTGAGAAATTTCAAAATATTTGACTCCATAGAACCCCAAAATATGGGTTCCCAGGCTATACTTTGAGAACTGCTATCCTAGTACAAGCTTATTAAGGCCCACATACATATATTTTCTTTTTTCATCTTAGATATTTCATTTTCCACTTTTAGGCTTTGTATTTATAGCTACTTGTACTTTGATTTCACTTTCATTGCTTTACCCATTCTTGTTTTATTTTAGCTCATTGGAGAATTATAGTTTAAAAATGTGAAAGAAGAAACAAATTTATAATCATATTCAATTCCTCACAAATATCTAAACTAAGCCAATGTTTCATCTCATGGGAAAAAGCATGCTTCATTATATCCTTTCCCCAAGCCATATTTCAAAATATACTGCACATTTCTTTTGTTAGAAACATCTGCAGAAATTTAGGTTTATTTCTAAAATGTAGGCAGTTGAACCTGCTCGGTCCAGGGAGCTCCCAGGACATGTTACATATAAAAATTTGTGTAGAGTTAGAATAGACCTTTCTTGGTAAGGTACCATCAGGGTATTAAATAGATGCTTTTGGGGGGAATGGAATTATGTCAGCAACCAGTTCTGCAACATATCACAATTGTAGCAAGCACTTGTCAAATACCAAAGATCTGCCATAAAGGGATGGGAGCAGAGAAGGAGGCAGCAAAATTGTTCAAGCCAGCCATAAGGTTTCCTGCCAGGCTCTTAATTGAGGAAATTGACAGGAAGTCATCCAGTACAGAATCTGATAGATTCAGTTGATTGTGCAATTATTGCTTCGGAAGGCTAAATAGAAATGACTGTCTATTTATAGTAAGAGGTGATTGCAGCTATTAATTTTAGCAGTTGGATTCAAGTATTTAATGTGCATTTGATTTTGCTGGTTGTATTGAATAAACTTGGAAATTATTTTAAAGGCCAGTTCATTCAGTCTGGTGCAATCACACATACACACACACTTACCCTAGACACCAGTAAATTGTCATTTGGAGTGAGGCTTGTGACACAGTATTATGTGAGAATGTACTGTATGTTGAGGGTTTGAACTTGCAGGGTGTTTTCCAAACGCTTTGTTACCAAGCTAAGTAACATCTTCAGTGGAGTTTAGGGGATGTCAGTGTCAGGGTTCTTCTGTTTATAAGGGTTTCAGGTATGGGTATGTCAAGTGAGGGTCTTGTGAATGAGTCAGCTGTGAGTCAGCTATGAGTCTTATGGTGGATCTTGTGATAAAGAGATTACATCAGGTCAGGATCATTGGGAGGTGAACTGCTAGTGTGTGTGTGTGTGTGGGGGGTTGCATGGGTTGACCGAGGGTCAGTGCTGTCTCTGGTTGGCTGTGCAGTTGATTTGGATTCTGAGGGGTTCATAGGCTGGTTGTAGGCTGATATGCCTATTGATGGAATTGCTTGTGGAGTGCCAGGCTTCAGTGAACTCACAAGCTTCACAGGTCATAGTGTGACTGATAATTTTTGTGTTGCTCCAATTGAACTGGTGTTGTGTGGTGTTGGTGTGAGTAGAGATTAAGGATAAACAGAAGAACACTGACACTGACCTCTCTAAATTCCACTAACATTTCTAGATGTTACCTAGCCTGGTAACAAAGCCTTCAGGAACCAGCCCACAAGTCAAAGAACAAACCCTCACTGTACACCCAAACTACAGATATTCACCACTATTGCATTGTATGTTATAAACATTTATTCATGTATAAAGATGAAGCCTCTTCTTAATGATTGCATGGACATTTCCATTTATTTATTTATTTATTTGGTCAATGACATAAAATAATAAAAAGAGAATAAAAGATAACAAATACCACCATGAATATAATTATATACTGACAACTATAGAGTAAATCAAATATCGTATACTCCTAACAACTGCTTCTGAATACTATCTTTTTATTTGGTTCTTATTTCCCTTTTGACCAGATTTCCAGTATCTCAGTCCTGACTCAGTTCTGTCTGCAGTTTGTGCCTACATCCTGATACAATTTTAAATTCTTCCTTTCTCCATGCAGTGGGACAAATGAAGTCCCATGGGACACTTGCTAACAATGTCAATGAAATCAATACTTTCATTTTTCTATCCCCAGCTATAAAATAATTGCCATGCTATTTGTTAGCAGGATTAGGTAACATGGTTTGCTATCAAACAGATAGTCCTCACTTAATATCTGCTCCATTTAGCAATCATTTGAAGTTACAATGATGCTGAAAAAATGACTTTATGAAAAGTAACTTTGCCTTTATTTCTACCGGTAGTACTAAAATATCATTGCACTATTCTAAGGAGAGTTCTTCTTCTTCTTCTTCTTCTTCTTCTTCTTCTTCTTCTTCTTCTTCTTCTTCTTCTTCTTCTTCTTCTTCTTCTTCTTCTTCTTCTTCTTCTTCTTCTTCTTCTTCTTCTTCTTCTTCTTCTTCTTCTTCTTCTTCTTCTTCTTCTTCTTCTTCTTCTTCTTCTTCTTCTTCTTCTTCTTCTTCTTCTTCTTCTTCTTCTTCTTCTTCTTCTTCTTCTTCTTCTTCTTCTTCTTCTTCTTCTTCTTCTTCTTCTTCTTGTTACGACAATGAGGGGAATGACTGAGTCTTGACAGCTATTGCATTTATAACCACTGCGACATTTGTGTGCTTCACATATAGCTTCTAACAAACAGTTAATGAAGACGTTAACAGTAAAATCGCAACTCATGGTCATGTGATGTCTTATTTAACAAATACAGCGGAAGTGAGATCATAAGTCCATCACAGTCTCACGGTGCCTTGCTTAAGGACCATGTCATTAAGGATGGAGCTGCAGGTCCCAATTGTAATAGTTAAGCAAAACCAATGTAAAAGTGAAATGTCCCAACAAGATCTTTCAACAGCATCCCAGGTTTTCCTGCTGGAAATAAGAGTTGGGAATTCAAAATGATACCTAAATTCTGTGTGGACCAACCCAACATCATTCAACATAGAATAAAAATTGCACAGAGGAACTGGATGTACAGCCAGAGAACTGATTGCTACATTTTGAGCTCAGCCTTGCATCTGCCTAGTGAGAATGCAATACTTTCTCTTAGGAAATGTCTCTCTACACTCTGTACTATATTGCTCAGCCATCATAGTGAGGGCTAGAATTTCTTTACACCCTACTGCTGTGTCTGTGTAAACAATCAAGGATCAATGCAGGCGTAAATGGTCTGACATTCTACACCAGGAACATCTGAAGTATTAAAATACCTTGAAGCAGATCTATGCCTGATCTGTCTAAAGGATCCCTCTCTATAGCCCATTTGATTCAGCCTTACTTATTAAGTAAATAATAAATAAGTCTTACTTATTAAGTTACAGAGAATTCCCTGGTAAAGCTATTTATGACAAACAAAATGAGAAGGATGATTTTTTTAAAAAATTACCTTTGCCTTGCGAAAACGGTAGACCACCAGCATGCTTATGAAGTCCAACAACATACAGAGAGTTTGGAAGGAGATGATAGCAAGTCGCAAATAGTGGTCCTCCTGTGCATAGCAGGGAGTATCATCTGTACAGTCAGAACATCCTTCCCTGCAGGGCAAGCAGGTGTACAAATCCTCAGCCATCTCACTTCTAGAAAAATGGCTGTCAGCATCCTTCCCTAAAAGTATCAGATATGGAAGAGAAAAGATAAGAGTATATATTCAAGTATTAGAAAAACAAAAGGTTATTCTGGCTGCCTTGATGAGCAGCTTCTACTCTTGCATTTGATGGACCATAACTATAGAGATTATTTGAAAAATGCACGTACCTCTTCAGATCAGAAATCATTATCCAAGTTTCCTCCTTGTGAAAGCTACATTTTTGGGCCATAAGTCCAGGGGTTATTTAAATGGAGAAGAAAGGCAGCAGGGGGGTGAGAAATTTTAATGTGGAAATTTTTAATGGAAAAATAATTGAAATAATTACTTTGGAATAGACAGCAGCTTCTTTAAAGCAGTTCCATTTATTCAGGTTTCCATGTAATCTTGAAAAAAAATACAGCTGCTTTAAACAGTTGCATTAAAGATGTAGTTGCTGAAAATGCTCATTCAAATAAGTGTGTCTTTTCGGGAGTCTCACTCAGAGAATAGAAAATTGGTTTAATGACACAGGACACATGGTCCTGTGCTCAAAGTACTTCTTCTACATCAGTGCTGAAATAAGTACTGACCTAACATCTACAAACCAAATTATCTAACTAGACTATTGGCTTGAGATAATCTCATATCCTTTCCATACTGTTATTCATAATGTACAGGATTTTAAAAAATCAGTAGTTGCTTAATAACGTTACTTGACATGGTCCGTTAGCTTCCCCTTACTTTCTTCATGAATGTATGCTCAATTTTAATTTTACATTATCTGTCAAAGTTCTTTATTTAAATTGTTTAGCTGAGTCTGAATAATTTGACAACTATATGTGAGTACTACAGACTTGAAGAACACTAGCTATCTTTGTAAAGGGTGTCTGTTGAAATAAACTTTATTTGGGGATCATCTGATTTGATTGGTCACAGCTTACATACATATATAACTCATCACTTGAAGTTGTAGTTCAGAGTGCTGTAGAAATTGGCTTGACTCAGATTTTTAAGTGCACTACTTTATACTTTTCTTAAAGTTAAAAAGATCAGCAGATGTTTATAAATATACGTAAATATAAATTCACGATTACATAGATGCAGCTTGAAATATACGCCATATATTATAGTTTGAAAACCAGCTAGCAGAGCTACCTTTCTTGATTAATTCACCTTTGACAACATACAATATAGATAGATGATAATGTAAAACATTATATTTCAGGAACTCTTCCACATGAGCAAACTATTGTGATATAAACTAGCAAGACAAATTTTAAGTGCTGCTTCTCAATCTGATAAGTTTCAGTTCAGTTGTGAAAATAGATCCCAATAGATTCAACCATCATCAGTGAATGCCTCCTTGATTTTTTTTGTTTTTGTTTTTAGTCATCTGTTACAAAACCAGCCATTACCCAGATATTCTTTAGTTTAATATTTGTTTGTTTACAAATAATATAATTGTTTATTAGAATTAAATTTTATAACACAGATGTCACCCTAAATGACATGCCAAATGCAACTTTCATGATAAAAGAGCATTTTAAAGAATATCTATTGCAATGAATGTATGGAAAACTGCACACATAAATATCTGAAATTTTTTTACTTGCAAGGGATTTTTTTAAATGAAGAATGATGTGGGAAAGAAGAATTATTTGCATATTTTAGAAAGATTGGAAGGAAACTTTCTCAATGATCTCTTAACTAAAGTGAAAAGTCCTTGTGTAAATTATTTCTCATTTGGGGAGACCATGTCTTACAGATCAGTTCTTACATATTCATTTATTTTTTTAGAGATACAGTTGATTCAGAAAAAAGTTTTATGTGTATTTATTTTGATCAAAATGTCTTAGAGTTTAATAATCCAACTAAATAATTTCTGAATCATTTTAATGTTTTAAGAAGTTTTCATAGGTTCTAACCTCCCAAATTAAGAGGAAACAAATCTAACAATAGTCAACAATAGGTCAGCCTGCAGTCTTCCATGTAATTTTATGCACCCTTTGGCCTAATTTCCAAAAGACCTCTGCAAGAATTTGGCTTCTAAATTTATTACAATCTTTTACAATGATTTTCAACCTCAGCAACTTTAAGAAATGGGGATTCCAACTCCCAGAATTCCCTAGTCAGCGCCAGATGAGACATTCTGGGAATTCTGGAATTGAAGTCCTCAAGTTGTTGAAGTTGAGAAATACTATAGAAATGTATTATTTTGTCAACAAAAAGAGACATACTGAAAGGTATTGTAGCAAGATCTGTGTATACATGTGAGAGAAATAACTTTCTACTAAAATGCCAATGGTTCAAGGCCAGTGAAGAGGGGACAGTTTTCTTAGGTACTCTTCAAACAAGGCTTCCTTTTTGCTGGCAGTATAAGGGAGGGAGACAGACATTACTTTTCCTTCTGCCATCCACTAAACACACATATATAATCCAAAAAAGGAAAAAGAGAAGGGAAGAGAATGGAAAAAGAAGAAAATGTATGGACCAATTTTTCACATAGGAAAGGTTTTACAACAGTGAAGGGATGAGAGCTATCCACTGCCTCTTGCTCTCAAACAATGTAGTTATGATTTTTTAAAAACTCATCCCATTTGAACATAACACTGTGTTGCATGCAATGATATTGCAGATATAATCATGTTTGTGGATATACAGCATATCTGGACTTGATTTAAATCTTGGTAAGTCATTGGCTTAATGTGTAAAATAATCTCCCAATGAGTAAGGCAATTGCAGGATTGGAGGAAATTAGGGCTTTGTTAGGTGAGCGATGATGCAAAAACCCATGTGATGCACATGGGTGAATTGAAGAGTTCTTATTGCTTTTATAGATTTGGAGAGCCTTTGGTTTTTAATGAGATGGTAAATGCAGATGGAGAGGTTTCTTGAGACTACAAAAATGAAACTGGAAGGCAACAGATTACATACAGGATGGTCAAACTCAACAAGACAACCAACACATCCACAGACATGATCTACTAATAAAGGCATAAGATCATGACTTCTGAATAATATGCACATGTTAATTTGGTTAATTTTCAGCCTGGAACTTGTTAGTCATTGGCTTATAAATCTAATCTCCAAATATTTGGCCATGATCCAGATTACCTGCTTTTCATTCTGGTTCCTTGCCATGTAAGAATAGCTGATTTTGAGATCTATCTGCTAAATTTTTAAATGCCATTTAAAGTGTATGTAAAGCCATTTGCTCCAAGGTTTTCTCTGAGAGGTTTCTGAATTGGGGCAGTTTCCCACTATTTCCATTTGGGACTGGTTTGCTTTCTGAGCCTTTGGAGGCAGTTTCAAAAAATTAACAACTTGTCTAATTTTTTGGCATGATCTGAGAAACAGAACTGCAAACACAATTCCATCTGCCCTGCCATCTCGGAAGCCCACTTTACCTCCCAATTCTGCCTCGACCTACAACTGTGCAGCCTTACAGAAAGCAGAAGGATGGCAAAATTTTAAGTGGTAGAGGCATTTGGCCGGCAAACTCTTGATTATTAATGATGGTGAGCAAGCAAGAACACAGCTTGACTTTCAGATTCCTTGCTGGGTTTGCAGAGCTGGCTGTTAGATAAACAATCTTTTTTCAAACTAATGTGCTAAGGAAATTTCACAGAGCACTGGAGGTTGCAAAAGCAAATTCTGCTTTTTGAGCTTGGCACAGATAGCTTTCTGAACTAAAGTAGGAATGTAGAATGCATGTTTTTAGAAAACAGCACATCTAACCCACTTTCTCAACTAAATCACCTGGGGACTGAGTTAAAGCTGTAATTAAGAAATGCTGCCCAATTAGCAAATAAGCATGATTCACTCCTGTCCTAAATGTTTGCTAAATCCCCCTGAAAATTAATGGGGGAAAAGTTCTAAATAATTATAAATCAAATTGTATTGCTCATCTACAACATTTCCCTACATCCAACCTTATTTGGCTCCACCATGTTTTCTTCTCTCTTGACAAGGATGTTTCCCTCCCCCACCATAAGATTTGTACTGTTTTTATTCTGTCCAAATCCATTTGTCTTTTTTCTCAAGCTTTGCAAAATAGCTCTTCAGGTCATGACTGAATGTTGCCGTACTATACAATGCTCAATGTGCATTCATTTCAATTATATCAGTGCTTAGACGTTTAGAGTTAGTAGTCTTGTTTTATGTAGCAAGAGAGGTGACAAGGTACATTACTGACTTTAAACCTGTGGCTTTTTCTTTCAAAGTTTGACACTTGATATGAGCTATCTTACCCTTTGGTTTTGAAAAGATACATATATTCAGTTTGGCAGGCTGAGAGCCTAATTTAAAAAAAAAAATCAAGTTTCTTCGAAGCAACAATCTATGTAAATTCTGTGCAATGTTCTTGCAAGTGGCTATGTATAGTATTGGCTTTAGATTTTTATTAATTATCACCATGAATGCTAATTTTAGTACTACAATTTGAAAGAAACAAGTGTAAAATAAGCTTAATCCAGTTTGAATTTGCCATATAAATACTTTTTAAATTCTAGGTTTATGTACATATTGCCAACTCATTTCTAATTTCATTTGTTTACTATTTTTTCTGTAATTATTCTACCCTATTATTAGAAGTATTGCTTGGCACTTCCATTTGTAAGGCTAGATGGACTAACTAGAACCAAGAAATAATTTCTGCTTTCTTCCCTGTCAATACTTATATTCTTCTCTGCACTCACATGCTAGTTTTATTGGTCATTATATCCTGTTGATTGTCAGAGAGAGTGAAACTTCTATACCAGACATCTCCAAACTTGGCAACTTTAAGACTTGTGGACTTCAGCTACTAGAATTCCTCAGTCAGCCATGCTGGTTGGGAAATTCTTGGAATTGAAGTCCATCAATCTCAAAGTTGCCAAGTTTGGAGACCTCTGTTCTATACTGAACATTCTCAGGAATATATTAAATTAGCTGATTGAAGGAAGGTCATTGGAGAAGATTTGATGTTGGGAAAGATTGAAGGCAAAAACGGAGAAGGGAACAGCAGCTGATGAGACAATTGATGCTATGACCATGAATTTGGGCAAGCCCCCAGGAGGACTAGTGGGGGCCTGGTCAATGGGGTCAGAAACAGTCAGACACAACTTAGTGAACAACAATAATTGGAGACACAACTTAGTGAACAACAATAATTGGAGAAAGGAGATCTAGAGGGAAAATGATGTCTCTAGTTTCCTCCAAGCTTTCAGATGCTACTGCATCTAATACAATGTTACAATAATTGGGTTACAAGAATCCATTGACTACTAGATGAAAGCCAAGATAAATTCTAAGAATTAGCCATTTGGATGTTTGTGGTCCAGATGTGGTAGTCCTATACATCTAACATCTGTGATATATGTGTTCATATTTACTTGTAAACAAATTCATATATTACTTATAGCGGTAGATTTGTGCTTATGTATGTGATTTACTGCCTAAAGAATTACCAGTGTCAGTATTCCTTGGGAAAAATCACAAAGAAAAAACATTTTTGGGACAGACAAATTATCCTAGAATTTGGGAACATTAATCCTAGAGATATTAGGAGCTAGATGTACTAATAGTGCCACTGCAAGCCAACAGATGCAAGCCAATGGGACAACATTTTATGTGGTAGAATTATCTATCATGAGAATATAATTCTCATCGAATTGTTAACAATATGCACTAGTTTTAAAGTGATGGGTGACCAAGTGCCATTTTAAGATACAACATACTTTCAAAGGGAGAAAGGCTTACACTTAAATTAACAAAAAAGACAACTAATATGCATTTTAAAATAGCTGCTATCCTTATATTGGTTCTGAAAACTGTAACAGCCCAGGAGCAAAGCTTTTACAAATCAAATACCCATAAAAGTAGATATGTTTTACAGACTGTAGAGAGCATACAGATGACAAACCACAGACCTAAAATTTCTTAAGTGATTATATAATCCCTGAGTTGCAGAACGTTAGAGTCGAGTGCATAACCCTGACAAGGATAAAAGGGAATCTTACATTATTAATGTGTTCTCTCTTGCAGATTCAAGCAAAGGCACTTACTGTGAAAGATGTTCATTGAAAATATTTTGGGATTATAGAATCCAGTCTTACAAATGCATGAGTAGGCTCCAAGCACAAATCCCAGGCCTTTAATTGGTATACACTAAAAGAAAGAAAGACAGACAAGGAGGAAAAAAATATGAAAGACACACCCATTTTCCTTTATGGAGACATTGTGGTGGTTCATCTCAAGGCCAGCAATTCAGCAGGGGGTTTCAGAACAATGTTTTTTTTTTCTTTTGTAAAAAGCATTGATGAAAGAGATTTTAAAAAGACTTCAGTGTAACAAATTGAAAGTAAATTATTACCCAGACAAGTGTCAGGGCTCCAACAAATCCACCCCCTAATAAATAAGTTTTTTTTTTAAACTCTGAAAGATGCAGCTAGAGACTTATGATTTGAATGGGGGTGGATTTGTTGAGCCCTGACAACCAGCTGACACTAAAATACATCATTCATTTCCCCCTTGACCCTGGTCTTCCCCTAATCCCCTGGATGTATATTCTACAATGGGACACATCCGTAGCCAAGAGTCATCTATCATGCTCTCCAGTAATATTCTTGCACGCTAACAGCTTTGGGCTGCCTAGCAATTATCTGAAGCATTTCAGGAATGCATTACTTTCCCCCACTCTCTTTCTGCTGGCAACTAAAAAGACCAAAAAAGTATTTTTATTTTTTTTTAGTTGACAACAAGATTTTTTTTGGCAAAATGTTATAGTGATTAATTGTTCTCCTTTCTTGAAATTTGAAAAAAAAATAAAGGAAGAAACCTCTTTGCTTCCAATTTATTTGGTGAACAACTCTAAAAGAACATTCTGATTCACAAAGTCAATTTGAAAACCAAATTTGATAGGTGGAGTATCCACAGTTCATAAATATTCACATAAAATGTGTCTCACATCTACATGAGCTTTGTATTTAAACACTCCCAGTGATTGGCAGGACAGTAGGAAAAGGAAATGAATTAGACTTCTGGGTTGATCCCTCTTCACTGATGGACCATAGATCACGAATGTCCACGGTAATGGTCCATGCTCTTTCGTTGAAGAGCCCCGATCATTGCGATTAGGGGCTGAAGCTGCCTTGGAGGGGTGGTGGAGTAAGGGGAAGCTGCCAGCCTGGTTGAGGGGAGCCGCATCTCCCTTACCGGGCTTGGTCTTTTTCCCCCCAAAGATGACTGAAGTGGTGGTCCAAAATGGCCACCCCAAAGAGGAGGACTCAGCTGGACTAAGTTTTGTGCAGGAGTGAAGAAAGAGGTGGATAACATCTGAGCTGGGACAATTGGGCGAAACAACTAAACAAAGAGTACCCCAGGATTAAGGTAACATTGAACTCTTAAGAAAAGAAAAGTGAGCAGCGAAATACAAAGGGACAGGAAAAAAAAACAAGAAAATAATTTTGACAGCTAGGCGGGGCTTTGAACCGGGAAAGGAAGAAGCCGGAATTAAAGACTTAATAAAATTGGATTAAAATATTTTGGCTATAAATAGCCATAAAATAAAGCTGGACTTAAGATTGTCAAAAAATGATAATAATAAAATTTACAAATTGGAAACTGGATTGCTCTGGAATATTGAGGTTCGAAAAACCCTAAATAATAAAATAGGGGAAAAAGGTGAAGACTTTGTATAATGGAGAGTGCCATCTTCTGGATAAAAACTTAAACTGAAAAGGGAAAGCATCCTGTTTCTGTATGAACTTGTGTCGATATAATGTTAAAGAAATATTGAAACAAAGTAAGAATCTTAGAAAGTGAAAGCTGAATCAGAATAAAGAAAGAAGCAAGGAAAGACTGACTGTGGGATTGATTTATGTTTTTGGTATAGACCCTGGGTTGGAACAATTGAGAACTTTAGAAAACTTGAAGAAGAAAGAAGGAAAGTAAAAGTGTTTTTTGTGGACTTTAACGATTATAAAATATAAGAGTGTGTAATGATGATATCTCTTCAGGAATTAAAAATGGAACTTAAAAATATGATAGAATTACTACAGGAAAGAGGCGAATCACTTTGTTCTGTGTTAGAAGAAATGGAAATGGCAACTGAACAAAAAGAAAGAACTTCAGAGGAGGAAGAGTCAGCTCAAGGAGAAGCCATCTTAAATAGACAATTAACACAAAGAACACTACAAAGACAAGGGGAAAGAAGGAAGGCTAAAAAGTTTAGATTTAAGAAGGTAATCAAAAAGGGGAATACCTGTGAAATCAGGAGAGGTAGAAAGATGCAGCAGAAAGGGGTAAGGAAGATATCAAGAAAGAGGGAGATAAACTGGAATGAGAAAAGATATGGGAAAAAGAGGGGGAGGAGGGGCAGTAAGAAAGCTGCAGGAAATAAAGAAACACAAAAATAGTAAAATGATAAAAAGAAATTGTTTTTTCAGAGATAATGGTTGATGAATTAAAAGGGGGATTCTGCAGGGTGACAAGTGGTAACAAGAGTATATTTGCAATTAAAAAATACTTAGAAAATAGGGTAATATAGATTATTAATGGAGGGATAGATACTGATAACTCTTATTAGATGAATATACATTTTTATTTTTATCTTTAAAAGAAAAGTTAAGGTCTATTGAAGAAATTGTAATAATTGAAATGAATGTGAAGATGTTTAAAAATGAGGTCAATATCAGTAACCAGGAATTAAATAGTCAATTTTTCCCTTAATAGAATTAAGTATGCATATATGAATGTATAATTATTGTCATATTTGTATGTAAATTGATGATCGGAAATATGTTGTCCACTAAAAAGAGCTTTTTGTTTTTATGTGAAAAATTGAAAAAACTTGTTTAAAAAAAAGAGGAAAGGAAATGAATTAAAGTAATAAAAAGAGAAAAAAAAGATTCTTGTTAATTTGTAGGCTTTAGAGGTAAAGTGAAGTGAAAACTTTTCAGTGGGAACTGCTAACTTCTAGTGTGAGAAATCTTTCATAGTTCTGACTGCCTATTGGGTACCATCTTGTTTTCTCTGTTTTTTGCCATACCCTGGAGATATTCCTGGTCTTAATATATTAAAAATAAATAAATAAATAAATAAATTCATCTCTGGAAATAAGAAACAAATATATATTTGTCTGTAGTGTACATGTATATAGCCATATGAAGGGTATACTGTATACCCTTGCCACAACATATACTATAATTATAGGTAAGCTCCTCCATTAGGTATTTAATGTGAAAATGTCCTACTTTGAGCACTTAGATAACACAACTCTATAATCGCTATCATTCTGCATGTTGCTAATTCTTCTTTTGCCTTTCATCAAATCACAAAAAGTCAGGTCTCTTTTCAGCTCAGCAAAATATGATTACAATTTCTACATGAATAGAAGGCTGTTTTTCTGCCTTTCCATCTTTTTACCATGGCAGAAATGATACATCAGGAAAATGAGCTTATCACAATTCAGCATGCAGCCATTATAATCTTTGAGAGGGCAGTTACTTCTGACACCATCTTTTAATCTATATTAATCCACAATCAGATTCATTTTCAGGATGCAGAAGAATAAAGTTAGATCATAAATTCTGTAAAGTTTTTAATGTTCTGAAGTTTTAGAAAGTAACTAATGGTATCCCTTACAATTAACCATACTATAGAATGGGACAGTTAGAGAGAAAGAGAGAGAGAAAGACAGAAAGAGAAAAATAGAGCAAATGAGAGAAAGAGAAATAAGAGAGAGAGAGACAGACAGACAGACAGAGACAGAGACAGAGACAGAGACAGAGACAGAGACAGAGACAGAGACAGAGACAGAGACAGAGAGAGAGAGAGAGAGAGAGAGAGAGAGAGAGAGAGAGAGAGAGAGAGAGAGAGAGCATTATGCTATTTAGTCCTACAGAAACAGAACATTAAAAACACCAAAATATTATATTATAGTATCCTTACACTGGAGATGTATTTTTATGGTAATTTAGATATCAAGTATAATGTGATGCAAATATAGAAAAGAGTTCAATTCCAATATTCCTCCCCAATTTTTTTTAAAAAAGTTAATTGCAATTCCACTTATCTCTTATAAATAGAAGAGAATAAGGGTCACTTGTTTTCCGGCTATTGCTGAAGATGATTTTGAACAGTTAGTAACACATTATAAGGCCCAATTACATTTTTCTAGCATACATCTTTAACCAAACAAATTTATTTGCTTTTAAATCAGCACAGGATATACTGCTTGTAAAATAAATCAATACCTGGAGCAAAGAAAAGCCTTTACCAGCATGTGAGAAAGAGATGGAGTTGCTCAAGCAAAAGAAACCTTTGGTGTAAGGACATGTTTATTACAAGCACACAAGGGTGTGCCCATTTTCATCTGTGAAATAGAATGGAAGGGTTCTATTGCCATCGTAATACTGTAAGTTGCTTCATGGCTTGCTGCTTTTGCTATATTGTTGTAGAAAATGGCCAGGCAGCTTAGTTTGTGAAAAGTATGCTTGTTAATAGGCTACACTAAGTAGAATAGAGGTATTATCCTACACTGGTGATAATCAAGTTATTATTGGTTCATTGCACAGCCAGCCACATGTTTCGACTAGATTTGGCATTTTTATTCACACATCAACTTCTTTCCAACAATTTCAGACAGGGAAATGTTGATATTTGATGGTGCTAAAGGTATCAACACAGAATGTAAGCAGTTCAAAGTAAAGGTACCTTTTGCAATTGACTGGTGGTGATTTTGTCAATGCTGATGATGTTCAGCTAGTCCTCCAGTTGTTTCAGAATTGCCCCCAAGACATCTATTACTATTGGAACTATTTATGGCTTTTTTGCCATAGTTGTTCTAGTTCTATTCACAGTTCTATTCTATTTGCATTTTGTTGTCTTCTTCAGTTCTTTCTCTTATAGTTTTCTGTCCCCAGATGTTGCAGTGTCTATTAGCCAGACTTTTTTAAAAAAATCTTTCTTATTGACAATGGTTCTGGAGTGATACCTGGCAGGTGCTTGTTTGTTTGAATTCTTAAGTCCTATGGCAATTCAATTTTTTTATTATGATAATGATTTCAGTTTTCTATTATATTTTTTTCAGGTCAGGGATAGTACAGCACAAAGTCCTTCTAAGGTTTTCTCAAAGAACTATCTTCTATAAAAACTCCTTATATCTAAAAAAACATCCAAGTTACCCAAGAGCGTGATTCTTGTCTCTTCCTGAGACCATTGTCTGTGAACTGACCTTAAATATCACATTTCAGTTCTTACTGAAGAGCCCCTGATTATGACATCGAACATGTAAACAATCTAAATACACTACTAACATAGGCAGCATCCTGCCCACACGCTTTTATCTTTCTTGGTGACTTCAATCTACCTCATATTAACTGGATCCTAAACAAATGTAAAACTGAACCCACACATGCAACTTTCTACAATGCTGTAACAAATCTGGGACTGGAACAACTAGTAACCAACAATACTAGTCTTAACAACTGCTCAATCTCATCTTCTGCAATAGTTTGAATTCAATTTATGGAATACAAATTAAAGAACCCTTTTCCAACAGTGACCACAACATGATTGACTTTTGTCTCAACATACATCCACACAAAAATCATCACAATGACAAAAACCCCAATTATAACTTCAAAAAAGGCAACTATGATATTATAGTCAACAATCTCTCTTCCCTTGATTGGCAATTTCTATTCACTGGATGCAATATTGTTGAAGACCATTACAACATATTCTTACTATAAATCAAAAGCGCCATCAAACTATATGTACCAATAACAACTCCCCAAACCAGGAAAAACAGATTACCCATAACAATAAGGAAGCTTCAATCCAAAAAGAGATCACTTTGGCGAAAAACAAATCTGGTCACGTTGCCAACTTCAAAAGCCAATACAAAAATCTATGCCACCAGATAAAAACTGAATGCACTAATTATCACATTAAACAACAGGAAAACCTTCTACACACAAATTCCACTCGTGCTTTCTACAGTTTTGTAAACAACAAACTAAAAGACTCAAGGTCCATCCCACCCCTGAAAGGACCTAATGGCAAAGACTGCACTGACGACTCCATCAAAGCAAACCTCTGTAACACATTCTTTGGCTTAGTATTTGTAAATAGCAATGGATCAAGCCCAGTACTTCCTAGTCGAACCACAGACAGCTACAATGATCTAATACACATCAATTTTACAGAAGACATTGTTGAAAAAGCACTGCGCAATCTAAAACCATCCCTATTTATTGGACCAGATGGAATATGTGCCTACTTTTTAAAAAAGCTATCCATTGCCATAGCCGAATCTCTAAGCATAATCTTTGAAAAATCTTTCAGGACCAGCTCCTTGCCAAAACTATGGTCACAAGCCACGGTCATCCCCATCTTCAAAAAAGGAGACCCCAGCCTAGTTGAAAATTACAGACCAATTTCCTTATGCTGTGTCACCTGTAAAGTCATGGAATCAACTATTAACCAATCCATTATCCACTACTTAGAGACAAACAACCTACTCTCTAATAAACAATTTGGTTTCAGGAAAAAAAACTATCATGTAATCTGCAACTCTTACACTGCAAAAACATATGAAGTACACAACTCAATCAGGGCAAAGCAATAGACACAATCTACATAAACTTCTGTAAAGCCTTTGATTCAGTGGTACACGACAAACTACTATTAAAACTAAAATCTTATGGTATCTCTGGACACCAACATAACTGGATAGAAGCGTTCCTGTCAAACAGACAACAAATGGTCAAAATTGGGAGCGTCCTATCAAATTCTGTACCTGTCAACAGTGGTATCCCCCAAGGCAGTGTTCTAGGACCAACTCTTTTCATACTCTACATAAATGACCTCTGTGATCATATCAAGAGCAACTGTGTTCTCTTTGCTGATGATGTAAAGCTATTCAACACCACAGACAATACTACTACCCTCCAAAAAGACCTTAACTATGTATCAGAATGGTCAATCAAATCGCAACTTCAAATCTCAACAAATAAATGCTCTGTCTTACATATTGGCAGAAAAAAAATCAGAAAATAAAATACAAGATGAATAGTCAAGACCTTGTTGAGGATCCAAACTCTGTCAAGGACCTTGGAGTACTCATCTCAAATGATCTAAGTGCTAGAGCCCACTGTAACTACACAGCCAAAAAGGCATTAAGAGTTGTTAATCTAATCCTATGTAGCTTCTTCTCTGGTAATATCACACTACTAACTAGAGCATACAAAACATTTGCTAGACCTGTACTTGAATACAGCTCATCAGTCTGGAACCCATATCATGTATCTGATATTAACACTGTTAGGGATAACATTGGTTACCTAACTTAGTTTGGGTAGAATAATATATAAACTATGTTAGTGAGTTTAAGTGTATGTATCACTTTAAACTGTAAACCAAGTTTTTGGGTGTGGTTGTAAAATCACCATAAGAGGGAGCAAGAGAGCTCACTGTTTGCCCTGGCTTATACTTTGCTCAGGTGGCACTTTAAAAGCCTGCTCCCAGCACCCGAGCAACTTCCCAGCAACTTTCGGCTTCATTTTAACTCGCGGGCGCTCGCGCCTGGCCCCGAGCCGCGCAGCGGAAGGGAAGCCCGGCGGGCGGGCAGCCAGGCTGCTTGGAGGAAGCTCTGGGCTTCCCCTCCGCCAGGCGCGAGCACCCACGAGTTAAAACGAAGCCGAAAGTTGCTGGGAAGTTGCTTCGTTTTCCAGGGCTTTGCAAAGGCAAACTGCAGGCTGGAACATCTTCCCGCCAAGGAGCGGGAAAGGTTCCGCCCGGCGGCGGGCGGGCTGCTTAAACTTTGCTCGGGTGGCACTTTAAAAGCCTGCTCCCAGCACCCGAGCAACTTCCCAGCAACTTTCGGCTTCCTTTTAACTCGCGGGCGCTCGTGCCTGGCCCGAGCGCGCGGCGGAAGGGAAGCCCGGTGGGCGGGTGGGCAGGCTGCTTGGAGGAGGCTCCGGGCTTCCCTCCGCCAGGCACGAGCGCCCGCGAGTTAAAAGCGAAGCCGAAAGTTGCTGGGAAATTGCTTCATTTTCCAGGGCTTTGCAAAGGCAAAGTTTGCAGGCTGGAGCGTCTTCCCGCCGAGGAGCGGGAAGGGTTCCGCCCGATGGGCGGGTTGGGCTGCTTGGAGTGGGCTGCCGTGCGGGTCGGGGCGAGGCGCGAGCGCCCGCGAGTTAAAAGGAAGCCGAAGTTGCTGGGAAGTTGCTCGGGTGCTGGGAGCAGGCTTTTAAAGTGCCACCTGAGCAAAGTTTAAGCAGCCCACCCCGCCCGCCGGGCGGAACCCTTCCCGCTCCTCGGCAGGAAGACGCTCCAGCCTGCAAACTTTGCCTTTGCAAAGCCCTGGAAAACGGAGCAACTTCCCAGCAACTTTCGGCTTTGTTTTAACTCATGGCGCTCGCGCCTGGCGGAGGAAGCCCGGAGCCTCCTCAAGCAGCCTGCCCGCCCGCCCGCCGGGCTTCCCCTTCCGCCTCGGGCGAGGCACGGCGCCAGCGAGTTAAAGGAAGCCGAAAGTTGCTGGGAAGTTGCTCGGGTGCTGGGAGCAGGCTTTTAAGAAGTGCTCCCCAAGGAGCAACTGGCAGCCGGAGCGGGGGAAAGGCAGGCGAAAGCCCCCCCACACACACACCTCGGCAAGCGGTTTGCAGGGTTAGCCAGCAGTTTCTCGCAAGAGACTGAAGGCGGTCTGCTCCCCCAATTAGATGTTGGTTCAAGAGGGAGGGTCAGCCCTGCTACTAATTGGTGGTTCACAGTTTATCCGTGGGCACCGGAGGAGTTATGTTTTGGGGGGTGGGCGTTTATTTATTTCTTATCTTATAAGTGACCAACTTGTGTAAGCTGAGGGGGTACATTCACACACACACACACACACACACACACACACACACACACACACACAGAGAGAGAGTCGTTTATTCGTAGGGGAAGAATCTATCTATCTATCTATCTATGTTGTGTTTTTAATAGGAAGAATATCATATCTGCACATTAGGCACAGTGACTTGATTTTGCGGAGCCCGAGCCATTTTCAATTATTGCTCTTCTTCTACTGGTCAGATCAGAACCCATCTGCAGCAATGTCAAAGAAAAGAAAAGTCGACAGTGAGTGCCGGGTGTTTAATAAAGAATGGACGCCTAAATACTTTTTTACTGAAGTCCGGTCAAAGGCTGTATGTCTTATTTGCCAAGAAACCATTGCGGTTTTCAAAGAATACAACATCAGCCGTCACTTTTCCACCAAGCATGCTAATTACGCCAGCAACCTTTCAACGCAAGAACGTACGGCTACCGCTCATAGGTTGGTAGCTAGCTTGCAGGCTCAGCAAAGCACCTTTAACCGAGCAACTTCCATCCAAGAAGCAAGCACGAAGACAAGTTATTTACTGGCATTCAAACTAGCAAAAGCCAGCAAGCCTTTCTCCGAAGGGGAATTTCTTAAAGAGTGCATGGTAGAGACAGCAAGTATTTTATGTCCCAGAGCAAGAACAAATTTGAAAAATTAGCTTATCACGCAGGTCAGTGACTCGCCGTGTTGAAGTAATTGACGAACACTTAACTAGCAAGCTAAACAAAAAAAGCGGAGTCATTTACATTATATTCTTTGGCACTGGACAAAGCAATGACATAAAGGACACCGCTCAGCTTTTAATTTTTATCAGAGGGATTAATGAAAATTTCGAGATAACGGAGGAGTTTTTGGCTATGGAATCCCTGAAAGGAAAAACACAGGGAGTCGATTTATTTAACAGCGTGTCAGTGGTCATACAGAGGCACAAGTTACCTTGGAGTACGCTCGCCAACGTTACCACAGATGGATCACCAAATCTGACAGGAAAAAACGTCGGGATGCTCAAAAGAATCCAGGACAGGGTGAACGAGGACAACCCTGAGCAGGAGGTAATTTTCCTACACTGCATAATTCACCAGGAAGCACTGTGTAAATCCATGTTGCAGCTTGACCACGTAGTGAAGCCAGTTGTGAAACTCGTTAACTTTATTTGAGCGAGGGGACTTCATCATTGTCAGTTTATTCATTTTCTTGAAGAGAAAGTTTATTCATTTTCTTGAAGAAACTGACGCTGATCACATGGACTTGCTTTACCATTCTAATGTCCGCTGGTTAAGTTTGGGAAAAGTATGTCAACGTATGTGGGAGCTCAAACAGGAGATTATTTCATTTTTGGAGCTACTTGAGAACACTGACAATTTTCCTGAGCTGAATGACACAGATTGGCTTTGTGATTTAGCTTTTACTGTGGACATACTGACACACATGAACGAGCTGAATGTGAAGCTACAAGGGAAAACCAGTTTGTGCATGAAATGCAAGCAAACATCAGAGCCTTCAAAACCAGGCTAGTTTTATTTTCGAAGCAAATGTCAGACAAGACATTTGCTCATTTCCCACACTGGCTACGTTAAAAGAGGCCCCGCAACATGTTAAAAATATAGGAAATCACTGGATGACCTGCATGAAGAATTCTGCCGTCGGTTTTGTGATTTTGGAAAAATTGACTGGGCACTTCAGCTGGTGTCATGTCCCTTCTCACAAGACCCGGAAACGGTGCCACAGGAGTTGCAGTTGGAACTGATTGATCTCCAATGTGACATGGTGTTAAAGGAGAAGTTCAACTCCCTGAAACTGGATGAGTTTTATGCTTCATTAAGTGCAGCCAAATTTAAAAACATCCAGAAGATAGCACAGAGGATGCTGGTGTTGTTTGGCTCTACATATGTGTGTGAACAGACTTTTAGTGTGATGAACACCAACAAAGCACCCCACAGATCCCAGATGAGTGATGAACACCTCAGATCTGTTCTGAGAATTGCCACAACAGAATTACAACCAGACTTCGATGCACTGGCAAAAATGAGTGATCAACAACACTGTTCTCATTAAAATATGTTAATACTTTAATGCTTTTTTCTGTTTATGTTTGATATGTACTGTTAACAAATGCAGTTTTTTATATGTATCGTATCTTGTGCTGACCCGGCCCGTCTGTCAAATTTTAAAAGTCAATGCGGCCCCCGAGCCAAAAAGTTTGCCCACCCCTGTGCTAGGGTGTATATCCCTAACAAACACAATTGAAAAAGTCCAGAAATATTTCACAAGAAGAGTTCTCCTCTCCTCTCCTCATTGCAGAATATCTTATGCCACCAGACTTGAAACTCTAGACCTAGAAAACCTAGAACTATGCCGCCTCCAGTCCGATCTAAGTATAGTATATAAAATCATACATTGCAATGTCCTACCTGCAAATGAATACTTCAGCTTCAGTCATAACAATACAAGAGCACACAATAGATACAAACTCAAGGTTAACCGCACCAAACTTGATTGCAGAAAATACGACTTCAGCAACAGAGTTGTCAATGTTTGGAATTGACCTGACTCTGTGGTTTCTTCCCCAAACCCCAAAAACTTTAACCTTAGACTGTCTACTATTGACCTCACCCCCTTCCTAAGAGTTCTGTAGGGGGCGTGCATAAGCACACCAATCGTGCCTACCATCCCTGTCCTATTGTTTTTTATTTTTCTTATAAGTATCTATCTCATGTATTCAAAACTATATTTATTCTTATACTTGTATCTTGTAAGCGATTGACAAATCAAATAAATACTAAATACTAAGCCTTTTTTTAATTTTCCCATTTCCTTGTCCACTATTGGATTGTATGACTATAATTTTGTTGCTTGTATCCTGATGATTTATATTGACTGTTTTCTAGTATGATTTAATTGCTTATTGCACCCTATGAGTATTATTAAGTGTTGTATCTTATGATTCTTGACAAATGTATCTTTTCTTTTATGTACACTAAGAGCATATGCACCAAGACAAATTCCTTGTGTGTCCAGTCATACTTGGCCAATAAAGAATTCTATTCTATTCTATTCTATTGTATTCTATTCTATTACTCAAGTTTAGTTCCCACCCAGTGAGGGTGTCTCTGAGAAAACAGGGAATTAGTTTGGGATAGGAGTATTAGGAGTGGGGGGCGGGAATCAAGATACAAACTTTACTAATTACTCCTAGGCATCTGAATTATTTTTTTTCACTATCACCTATGTTACAGTTTCCAAATTTCAGCAGAGAAATTGTCTCATGTTAGACAAATCCCCATATCCCTTCTTCTCTTGCCATGATTATTTTGATCCATTCTTTCTCATATTTGTTATTATCATTTTTTTCCTTTTTAAAAAATTCATTTCATGATCAAATTCGGGAATATTTATCAATGAGAGAATTTTTCAGAAATCCTTTGGAAAAAAATGAACCACTTTTGATTTGTATTGTAGATTTAGAGTGACCAAACTAAATGTCAACAATATGGATAATTTTCAGAAGAGGTTTAGTAATTTGAAGTCAGCAGTGATTTTGTGTCTATAGATGACTATAAATGATCACATCTGAAACAGCACAAGTGTAGAATAAGTTTTGCATTCTATTCCTCTGCAATGCACAAATTAAAATGGCTGCATACAATCACTAAGCATTGCTCCAGTGTTCAGGGACAGTGGTTTATTATATAAACTATGGTTAAAACAATAGCTTACTGCAATATGCAAATCAGGTGTATCCTTGCTGAAACAGAATATTCTCATTTTCATAATCAAGGACAGTATTTCCAAATGTTTTTGAATATACTGACAGAATAAGTCCTATTACTTCAGAACAATGAAAGAAACATACCAAGTGCAGGCATCATCATGTAGCTCAAAATGAGATAGGAAATTACTCAAGGACACCGTTGACAGGGAAATTGTGGGCTTAGGAATTCTGGGAGTTGAAATCCATGCATATTAAAGTTGCCATGTTTGAAATACATTCCTATCTTACCAGGCAAAAATTGAAATTGCAATTTGTAATACCCACAAATAATATTTTGCAGAAGAAAAACACTTCTGGAAAAAAGCTTAGCAAACTTATATTCTCCATCTCATCCAGTTACCTGTCCCAAATTTTCAGCTACTAAGAAACCAGGCAATCAAATAAATATATTTTTCAGCTCCCTTGAACACCATCTTAGCTTCCCTAGCTGTCATCTTATCTTTTACAGGGTCTCCTTATGAATGGATATAAGCAAAGATAGGAACAAAACTTTTCAATAGTTCTTTAAAATTATATTTGCTCTTAATTCTTTTATTAATATTATTAATGGAACCATTTTTTTAAATTTTATTTTAAAATGTCAGTCAAAAGCTGAGAAATGGTATTGACTGAAGCCCAATTAAACCTATCAATACCAACCTCTCCCATTAGCAAATATCAACCAGAAATTCTGATTTATCAAATGTTGATTTTCACATTCTTGGATATCATTGTTTTTCTTTAGGTCAAAGAGCAATCTTTCTTCCGAGAATTCTTTAAGGGCAGTTATGTTATTTTCTTTCATGAAGAAAAAAATAAAAGCTAATAAAATTATTAACAGAAATGTTATTCTTTGGTCATGACTCATATGAATAGTGGATTTCACTGAAACTTCTAAAGTAGGGAATCAGTTTCATTGCGTCGAATTGTGTGTCCAAGATTTGCAAGATCACAACATATACAATGTGAAACTTCAATAGGAATTATGCTAAAATATGAACAAATGTTCACTGTTTGTGCAGATTTTAAAAAATCAAATGAAAGCAGGTACAGTACAAAATATAAAACTTGAAAAACTAAAACTGAAATATTCTCTCCTTCCTTGCTCTCTACTACTACTAATTTTTTTTATTGTATTCAGAGAGGAATAAAAATATGTATCAGAATCCCAAAAACAAATCTGGTGTAACAATGACAATATTCTAGACTGCAAAATAATACTGTATTAATAATTGCAACAAATAATTTCATTTAAAATTAGATGGCATACTATAATCATATAAAATAGAAGTAGGAAGCTGCGTTGATTATGTTCTCCACTTTGAATTATTTGTAAAAATAATAAAGTCAGAAGTAAATAAAATAATAAATATCCATCTGTAGGTTAAAGGCATTTTTCATAAATACTGTGTTCGAATTTTGTAAAATATAATCCTGTACCTGGGAGGAATTGCAGTTTAGAAAACCAAACTGAAATCCTGTATGATTTAGAGTTTTGTTCCTTTTAATTTATAGGAGCAGATAAATAGCACCAATCTCAAAGGCAACTTGCGCTGTACCATAATGTTTGTCTGAATCTGGAAAAATAATTTCTGGTAAGTTCACAAATAAAATATCTTGATTAAGAAGGAGATGAGATGAGATAAATAGGAAATGAGGTTATGAATAAAGAAATGTGACTCTTTCACAAACAGAAAGATGATATTAGCTCCAAATTGAGATACTTGGCCTCACTTTGAATAAATTTCCCGGTCATACAGCCTATTTGTTCCCCCAGCTTTGCTATATTGTCCTCATTAATTTCAAATGTAAAGCATTTAGTTTCCATTATATACACTGAATTACGACTTTTCTATTCATTTATGTGTTTGCTTTATTTCAGTCAATTGTTTCCAAAATACAAGCAATTAAAACAATTTAAGACAGCTGAGGTCAGAAACAGAACCTATTTGCATATTCAGAAATATAAGTCTTACTTCAAAAGATAAGCTTGCCTAGAGGATAAATGAATATGAGCATATGTTTTGGGTAGAGATATCCTACCTCACCTATTATCAGTAAAATGGCTCTGCTGCAAGTCATCATCTAACCTTTAAAAAATTGGGGCATTTGAAGAAGAATCATTTCAGGCTACAGAAAACTAAATAACACAGAAAATTATTCTTCAAATGCTAGAGATATTTAATTTTGTTTATTATGAAATGTAATAAGATGGCATTCAAAATACACATTTATATATTAATATTTACCCAAACAAATTTTGGCACAGACTAGGGTCCCTAAAATAGATTTCTTATTAAGGGCAAATTTGAAAACGCTAGGAAAGATTTTTTTTTCAGAGTCAAGTTTTTTTTATTTGTATATAAACATTCTGAATACAGTGTATTGTCCAGCCATACCATTTTACAAAAGAAGAAAAAAGAAATAGTAACATGTATACATACATACATACATACATACATACATACATACATACATACATACATACATACGGTATTCAGATTTGTTCGGGTATTTTCCCACGTCATTATAGTTGTTCTTTTAAAGTTGTAGCGACGTTTCGGCAGACTCTCATTTGCCATCATCAGGTTTCTGTATTGTGTTCGTCTGAGTGTCAGGCTTTCACAGCCGTTTCTGTTTTAAATTTGGTGCTAGCCTACTGCTGTGTTAGAATAGTTTTTTCTTCATCCTGGTTGGGAGTCTTGGTCTGTGTTTATTGGTCTTGGAGTTTGCCGTGTTCTGCTTGATTGGTGTTTCTAATATCTTCTGTCTGTTTTGTAGTATTTTTTTGTCTTGATTGGCTGGCAACATTGTGTTTCCTGTATTGGGGGATTTTAGGGTGGCTTGGCTTTGAGTGAATGGCCGGCTATCATTTATTAGGAAGCTAGGTTTCATCTGGGTGACTGGCTGGGCTGTGTTTGGGCTGGAGGTATTGGGGGGGGTCTGTTTGTGCCCAGCTGTTTGCTTGGCTTGTGGTGTGGAGATTTTTTTGTTTGTGAGTTTTTTTGTCCAGATAATTGACAGTCTGGTGGAGTTATCTCTTCTATTCATGCTTTCAGGTCTTTTTTTAATCTCTATGGCTTCTCTGATAATTCTGTAGCTGGAGTTTTCTATAGTGGCTAGGGTTTTGGTGCCATTGAAGTCGATGCTATGACCTGTGGCTTTCATGTGTTGGACTAGTGAGGAAGTGTGCTCCATTACTGCATTTTTGTGTTCATCCAGGCGGGTACTTATTCTTCTATTGGTCTGTCCAATGTATGTGGCAGGGCATGATGCACAAGGGACTTCATATATGCCTTGGTCAATTTTATCTTTGGGGTTTCTTAGGATGGCTGCTGTTTTTCTGTCTGTTTTGAAGGCAGTCTTGATGTGATGCCTGTGTAGTAGCTTACTGATTTTGTCTGTAGTACCTCTTATGTAGGGCAGGACTGCTGTTCCATAGGTCTGTTCATCTTCTAGGTCCAATATAGGAAACACAATGTTGCCAGCCATTCAAGACATTGATAAAATTCTGCATTAAATAATACTCTGTATCTCCTTTATCTTTATTTTCAATGTCAATCTATCCATCTCTGCATAATCCAATATTTTCGTAATTATATTTTCATCTGATGGAGTGTTCTCATTTTTCCAATATTGTGCAAATACAATTCTTGCTGTAGTTGTACATATAATATTAAATATGTAGTCCCTTTATCATAGCTTTCTGGTATTATACCAAACAAAAATATCTGGGATTCCCAGATATGTTTTGAGTTTCACTCTCCATGAATGGTTGATCAGGCCTTCAGATACAGGAAGTTGTAATGAACATCTGAGAACCCAATGGAATATGATCAAGACAGACTGAATAAAAGAGAAAAACAAAACTTCCTACATTGCTCTGTTCTGGGACTACTGTATATCTTTTTTTCCCCTGCAATAACCTAGAAACCTAATTTTCCCTATTAGGAAACTAAACAATTTTAGCCCTATCTTCTACCTTCAGCATTTAAAACACGTCTATATTCTGTGTCATCACAATAACAGACATAGAAAGTTGGAAATGTGGGCCAGCTCCTCTGAAGTAGCTACTCCTCTGGGAAATTGTTTATTGAGTAGAAAAATGGGGCTCTTGCCCCCATGGACTCTGTACATAAATATTTTAAGAGGGAGAAGAGGCCATGAAAAGAGACCAATTATATCTATCCCCTACATCAAATCCCAATGTGTCTTTAAATAGGTTTGCATGGTTAGCAGTGGTGGAATTTAATTTTTTTACTACTGGTTCTATGGGCATGGCTTGGTGGGCATAGCAGGGGAAGGATGCTGTAAAATCTCCAGTCAGAGGTGGTATTTGCCAGTTCTCCAAACTACTCAAAATTTCTGCTAGTGGTTGTCCAGAACTTGTCAGAACCTGCTGAATACCACCTCTGATGGTTAGATAATCTCTAGTAAATCTCCTCCTGAAAGAGAGCTGACAAATATGGGAAGACAGCAGTGGTGGTATTCAAAAATTTTTTACTACCGATTCTGTGGGCATGGCTTGGTAGGTGTGGTGTGGCTTGGTAGGCATGGTTTGGTGGGCGTGGCAGTGGAAGAATACTGTAAAATCCCCATTCCCTCCCCATCCCACTAACCTGCTTTCCAGCTCCGTTCTGTGTAGGGCAACAAAAGCCCAGCCAATCAGCTGGGACTTCGATCAGCTGGGACTCGGGAGGCAGTGAATAGATGGGGACATGGCCAACCAGAGGTGGTATTACCCAGTTGTCCGAACTACTCAAAATTTCCATTACCGGTTCTTCACAACTGGCTGAATACCACCTCTGGAAAACAGCCCTTAAAAAGAACCACAATAGTATTCCAGTCAGTGCCATTAGTAGATGGCTTGGTGTGAATTCCTTGGATGGTAACTACTTAATATATTTCTTGCAGTTTTCACTCCAATACTAGATGAGAAACAATGTTATTTTATTGTTGTTGTTTTCTTGTAAAAAAAATAATCAAGGCAGGATGCAAAGAAAAATAAACATAAAGATTAAATTGTAGAAAATTACAAAAAAGTAGGCAAATTTAATATTTTTAAGGATTATCAAGACATCCCACAACTATGAGTGCAAGTTCTGGGACATCTGGTTTGAGCTTCTTTGGCAATGGACCGAAATCACGATCATCCGCGGTTTTGATCTGTGCTCACCGCTGGAGCATCCTGAGCCGCCCAGATTCAGGGCTGAAGCCACCCTGTAGAGATGGTGAAGAAGGGGGAGCCATCAGTAGGGTTGAGGAGAGCTGCATCTCTCCTCCTCATCTGGCCATTACTCCCTTTCCCAAAGGCGGTTGCAGCGGTGGTCAGAAATGGCCACCTCAAAGAAGAACCCGACTGGACAAGATTGTGCAGGAGGAAGTTTAAAGGAGAAAGTTTGACTGACTGGCTTGAATGGAGAACATCTATTTAAGGTACCTGGAACCTGAATTTTAAAGACTAATACTATTCCTAAAAAAGATTTTAAGCTGTGAAAGAGAAAGAGAAAGGAAACAGAATTGGCTTTTTTTCTTCTAACATCGACAGTTTTAACTGACTTGGAACATTAAGAAGAAGAGATTTGAATAAGAAATTGATACTAATCTACTTTGACATTAATAGGCTATTTCTAGCTGAAAATAAAGTGTCAAAGGGCTAAAGATTCTTGGATAATTTAAAAACTTTCTTTAAAAAAAGAAAGAAAGCAGCGGAGGGAAAAAGGAAAAAAGAGGGTGGAATCTGGGAAATGGAGGAGACCACCTGAAACTTAAAAAAAAATTGATAGCGGAATTTTAACGAGGCTTGCAAAAGATACATTGTAGCTAAAACTTTGTTACAAGAGAACAAAGCCCCTGGAAAGAGAAAGTGATAAAAGAAGCAAGAAACAATTTTGGATTATTGGATGATTCCTGGAACTTTGGATGGAGGATCCTAATGAAATAAAATAAAATCAATTGAGGTTTGTTTAATTTTTTTTTTAATGGCATCACTCCTTGAAGAGTTAAAAATGAGACTTAAAGAACAAAAAGAAGAAGCACAAGACAGAAGAGGATCTTTTGGCTTCGTATTTCAATTTTTAGAAATGGAATCTTGAACTATGAAAAACAACAAGAAACGCTGGCAGAACAAGAAGGGCGGGAGAACAAAGAAGCCATCTTCAATGACCAAGCAATTTTAAGCGGGGTAAAAAAGGGAAAGGGGGGAAAGGGGGGAAAACTTAAGTACTGAAGCAACAACCAAAAAAAAAGAGTAATTTGAAAAGTAATCATAATATCAGGAAGAAGCAGAAGGGAAGATCACAGAAGGGAGAATCAGATAGAAAAGGGAATAAAAAGGGGAGGGAGAAGAAGAGAGGGAAGAGGGAAAGGAAAAGAAGCTACAAAAGACAGAAACAAGATATAGAGGTACAGGAAAAATGTACAAGAATTAAAGGTATAAGCCTTTTTAAAAGACACAGAGACAATGGTTAAAACTTAACTTAAGAAGAGGATTCTGCAAAGGGGCATGGGATAGCATTGTTATATAATATGTTAGATGATTAAACTGATAGAAAAAAATTCTATTAATGTGTAGTGGAATTTTGTTTGTAAAGAGAACAAGGTTCTCAATGTTTTAAAAAGAACGTTTAAAAAAAACTGAAAAGAAACATGAAAGATTTTTATCAGTTGATAAGATGAACTTGAATAAGAATAACTTTATTGACTACTGTTAATAACTATTGTTTGGTTTTTTATTTAAAGACAGTAATAAATAAAATATGAAATATAGATGATTAAAGTGAAAGACAACTGATATTACTAGGTAATGTTTGTTAAAAGAAATAGAAATGTAAAAGAATGTTATTAATATTAATGGCAGAGTTGTACTTGAATAGAATAATTATTCCATTTACTATTGTTATACATATATATATACACACACACACACATATATATATATATATACATGTTGTGACTCGGAGGTTTGAGCCTGCTCTGTTAGAAGACACAGGCTCGAGTAATGAGGAAGAGGAGGATTTGGCCTTGAGGTTTGAGCCTGCTTTGCTGGAAGATTTGGAATCATCTTCCTCCCCAGGACCTTCCTCCCTGGTTGTGCCTCAGGTGTCGGCAAATAATCAGGAGAGAGTGCCGGAGTCCTTGGCTGAGGATCAAGCCGAGGAATGCTGGTTTGATGCAAGGCAAAGACGCAGGCAGAAGTGTGAAATGCAACGTAAAAGGAAATGTCAAATCAGGGACTGACTTGAGAGACTGACACGCCCCTCAGGAAATAAAAGAGGGTGTGTTAGCTCTGAATCTTCGTTCGGGACAATTTGTTTATTTGGGATTGTAGCTTTAACAAATCCTCTGTGTGGCGTTTGCCTTTGATTTATGGTCTTGTTTTGTTATCGGACTTAGCAGGCAGCTTTTGGAAGACTGCCAAGGACTTCTCCAGCCAAAGGAATTTAACTCTGTCGTTCCTGGTCCTGTCTGTTTATTTATATTCCTTTGGAAACTTGGACTCTCACCTCATGGTCACAGGTGAGACAGAACATATACATATATACTTTATTCTTTTAAGAATT
The DNA here is from genome assembly GCF_049901735.1 of Notechis scutatus. Classification (NCBI taxonomy): domain Eukaryota; kingdom Metazoa; phylum Chordata; class Lepidosauria; order Squamata; family Elapidae; genus Notechis; species Notechis scutatus. Next base: position 21,203,091 of record NC_142025.1, read on the forward strand.
TAGTGTGTATTTTAAGGGAATGTACCAAGCAGAATTCGATTGAAAATAGGTATGTGTTATAAAATAGAGGTTAGTAAATGAAAGTTATAACTGTAAAGATGTAACTTAAATTTTTAAATAAGATTTGAAAAAAGGTACAAAGGTGTTACACTCCAGTCTAGTAATTACAGGGGAAAATTTGTTTTATGAGAAAAGATAATATCAAATTGTAAATAGGACAGACGAAAGTATAAAAACATTGATTAGAAAGATTTTTAAAATTAGAAAAAGATATGTAATTGAATTAAGAAAGGAATGAGATAATTTAAAATAAGGCTATAGGAAGGGAAAAGCTATTGAAAAAAATGTGAAAATAGTTATAAGATATGGATTAGAATGTATAAGATATATATAGAATGTATTGAATTTATGTCTGTATGGAGAAGTGATAACCCGGGGCCACGCTGTTCTCAAAAAAAGATATTTTATTTGTATTTGTATGTTTTGTGAAAACTTAAATAAAACTTTTATTAACTATGAGTGCAAGTTTTGTAAGGTCTGAGATGCTTGGTGAAAGAATGGCTCTTAGAAACATAGCCTGAAAAACAGTTTTATGCTGTTTTTATACTGTAAGATATAAAACAAAAACTAAGGCTTTGAGTCTTGCAAAATAAAAAAGTGGTTCATTATTTGTTTATAATAAGATAATTTAAAACCTATATAATCCATATATGTCAATCATATAAATGAATAAATTAAATAAATAATATTCATATATGGTCTACTTCTCTTCCTTTCACAAACCTACATTTATATACTTTACTATAGGAAAAAGCAATGAGATGGAACACCAGATGAAAGATTACAAAACAAGCAAAAAATCATGTATACACAAACCTATAGATTTCAATGAGTTGAGACTTACTCTGGTTTGAATGGTGAGCATGGAGTTTACAATTAGAACATCACTTTCTCATTTAAATTCATTTCTTCTGTCCTATCTTATTTTTCATTCTGGGCAACAGCTTCTTCCTGACATATTGTGGTGATTAGTCAATAACTGTCTGCTTCTTAGTAAAAAAAAATCCAGACATTTGTGATTTAAAAATAAATTTCAAAATTCTTCTGGTCTTTAAGTAGCAACAAAAGTAAAAAGAGACAACAGTTCCTTAAATAAGTAGTAGTCCAATACATATCCTTTTCTGAAATTGTACTAAGAAGTTGTTTTGTTATTCACTTTTGTATTCCATCTACATTTGTTTGGTATACTTTCATCCTTGATCCCATTTCTTTAGTAACTTATTCCCACTGTATCCAGCTTTTATGTTTCCTAAAATATTTATTTATTTATTTATTATTTATTTATTTATTTATTTATTTATTTATTTATTTATTTATTTATTTATTTATTTATTTATTTATTTATTTATTTATTTTGATTGGCCAATTGTTTACAAGATAATAAGTATAAGTGTATACATAGTTGTGAATACATGAAATGGGTACATATAAGAAAAATAAAACAAGAATAAGAGAAACAATAGGACAGGGACGGTAGGCACGTTGGTGCGCTTATGCACGCCCCCTACAGACCTCTTAGGAAAGGGGTGAGATCAATAGTAGACAGTCTAAGGTTAAAGTTTTTGGGGTTTGGGGAAGAAACTACAGAGTCGGGTAGAGTATTCCAGACATTGACCACTCTGTTGCTGAAGTCGTATTTCCTGCAATCAAGTTTGGTGTGGTTAACTTTGAGTTTGTATCTATTGTGTGCTCTTGTGTTGTTATGGTTGAAGCTGAAGTATTCATTGACAGGTAGGACATTGCAATGTATGATTTTATACACCATGCTTAAATCAGACCGAAGACGGCGTAATTCAAGGTTTTCTAGTTCTAGAATTTCAAGTCTGGTGGCATAAGGTATTCTACAACGAGTAGAGGAGTGGAGAACTCTTCTTGTGAAATATTTCTGGACTTTCTCAATTGTGCTAATATCAGATACGTAATGTGAGTTCCAGACTGATGAACTGTATTCGAGTATTGGTCTAGCAAATGTTTTGTATGCTCTAGTTAGTAGTGTGATATTACCAGAGAAAAGGCTACGTAGGATTAGGTTAACAACTCTTAATGCCTTTTTGGCTAAGTGTAGTTGCAGTGGGCTCTAGCACTTAGATCATTAGAGGTGAGTATTCCAAGGTCCTTTACAGAGCTTGGGTCATCAACGAGATCTTGACTATTCAGCTTGTATTTTATTTTCTGATTTTTTTTGCCAATATGTAAGACAGAGCATTTATTTGTTGAGATTTGAAGTTGCCATTTGTTTGACCATTCTGATACATAGTCAAGATCTTTTTGTAGGGTAGCAGTATTGTCTGTGGTATTGAACAGCTTTACATCATCAGTGAAAAGAACGTAATTGCTCTTAATATGATCACAGAGGTCATTTATGTAGAGTATGAAGAGAGTTGGTCCTAGAACACTGCCTTGGGGACACCACTATTGACAGGTACAGAATTTGATAGGACGCTCCCAATTTTGACCATTTGTTGTCTGTTTGACAGGAATGCTTCTATCCAGTTATGCAGTTGTCCAGAGATACCATAGGATTTTATTACCTTTCTATCACCATTTGCATGACTTAAAATTTCTCCATATTCTCATTATGATAAGCATTTTATCACACTATGCAAATTTTTATACTTGCTTTAGGGTGTTTTTTTTTTTTTAGAATTTATGACCAACTTGCAGTCATTCATTTTTCTTTTTTTTCTTTGAATTGTTCTTTGATATATTAATTTTCAGATCCATACTCTCCATAGTATCATACAATCTAAAAATAATTTGGATTATCCATAAAAATACATAACCTGTACACAAAAATATGTATACACTCATGTCCCTAACATTTGTACATTTCTACTTTAAATAAAAAAGGGTACAGTGGCTCAGTGGTTAAAGACACTTGACAACCCAGGTTCAAGACCTGGTTACAGCAGGATGAAATAAGGTCTTGTTAGTCACCCAGCTCCATCAGCCTAGCAGTTTGAAAGCAAACAAATGCAAGTAGATAAATAGATACTACTTTTGTGGGAACGTAACAAACTTCCATGCACCTCAGCATATAAACGTGCTGTCCACATGACCATAGAAATGTCTTCAGACAATGCTGGCTCCCTCAGCTAAGAAATGGAGATGAGTACTTCCTTTAGAGTCATAAGCGATAGGACAAGGGAAACAAAACGTACTCACCGAACCAGTAGTAACACCGGTTGAATCCCACCCCTGAATAAACCTCAACTTTTCTGTTCTTGAAATTACTACTACTAGGCTGCTGTTACAGAGAATTTCTCTGTTATCTGTGAGGTAGTATGGTGTCAGAAGTAGGGAGCAGGAAGTAATTCAACCAACTGATTATACAGCATTTCTTTCAATGTCTCCCTTCTGAAAAGAATCAATAGTTAGGGTGCAGCTAACAAGTGGAAATGTTGCTTAGTACAACATTTTATTATTCGTTTGCTGAGAAGCAGCAGAACAAAATAGTTAAAAGGCCACAGAGGAATAAACCGTCAGTCTTGAGAAACAGTAAAATACCTCAGGCAGCCATGAATCAAGAGAGATACATTTTTATGGGTTGGTTTGTCATTCTGTACTTCTATGAAACAAAGTCTTTCCCCAAAACTCATTTCTCAGCCCCATTGGAATACCTATATATTTGCAGTGTAGGGCAATGATATTACCATGTATGAGAAACAAAATGTAGAGGTTTTATCTTTATTTCGCCATTTTTCTTTCTCAAACATACAAAAACACATGGCATCCCTTACTCCTACCAACACACAGGGAGCTTTTACACTGTAGCAGTCAACAGTTTTCAAAATATCTCCATTGGCCTTCAGGGGCAGTACATAAAGGGATGACCAGCAGCTGTTACCAAAGAAAATGAATGACCTTCGTTCTATGACATGAATAACAAAACTTTGTTATTATACTTATTATCTGCTAAGGTCAGATTAAACTATCTCTTCCTATTTGGTCTCTGTAGACCTGTGTATGGAGAAAAAGATGTAGTGTTCCTACACCTGTAACAAGGTGAACATGTCACGACCTCCAGTGCTTGAAGAATACTCAAGAGAGGGGTGTTCCATTGCAATGAACATTACTCTGAAAAGAGTTGTGAGGAAAGGAATATAAGAACTACAACAAAACTCAAATATTATGCATATTGTACCAGAAAGCAGAAATGAATAATGCAGTATGAAAAAATATGTATAATTATAACATTACTGGGATGACAAAATATCGAAGGCTTTAGTTAATTTCAACACAGCTTCATAATTCCAACTTTCTCACTTATATCCTAAGTGTGGGGTTTTTTTTTGTACTAATCATATAAGTCCTTACTGCAATAAACTTTAAAGATCTTTTTTTTAGTGTTGGTCCCTATAAACTTATTTGAAATCCACTTCATACATTACTGGCTTGATGTGGAAACCAATTCCTTTGCTACATGCTGCTTTGGTAACAGATCCAGAAATCCTATTGATATATTAATGGTAAAATTTCTTCCCAAAGTAATATTACCCATTTCTTCATCAAGGTGAGTAGTACTGGTGGTGTGACATCATCATAACAACAAGAGAAAAGAAAAGCAGAAAGCTGCACCACATTGGTGTGGTTTCTAGACCATATAACCAGTTTTTTTTACTACTTTTTTACTACTTCTGTGGGCATGGCTTGGTGGGCGTGGCAGGGGAAGGATACTGTAAAATCTCTAGTATTTGCCGGTTCTCTGAACTACTCAAAATTTCCTCTACCGGTTCTCCAGAACTGGTCAGAACCTGCTGAATTCTACCTCTGCATATAAATATTAAGAGAAGACCAGCAGAGATTACTATGGAAGATATTCTCTAAAGAAATGTGCTGGCTAGGAATTATGGAAATGGATGAACAATGAATTGAGGGAATCATATCAGAAAAAGCTGCTATGGAAGATAAGATCCATGTCACTTCCTTAACTTGTAAAAAATATATATCACAAGTTATCATGACAGCTACTGATCTGAACAGTGAATTGGTTAAGATGATTGAAAGCTACCTGCAGTAATATATGTATTTGAGAGTACCTGTGTTAAGAGAAAATTAAAGAAAATGATGTACCAGTTTAAAGAAAAACTTGATATACTAAAAAGGATGTTTATAAAAGAAAGAAAAATTCTATAAGGATAGGGAGGGAGCTAAATGCAATCCTGAAGTTCAAAGTTTGTATGTTAAGAAGTCAAAGAAAAAGATGTATTAGACAGTTTTGATTTTAAAAAGTGGGTTTTTGTTGGAAGGAAAAAAGGGGCAAAAAGAAGGGTTCCCCCACTTTTTTTTCAGTAAGGTCAAAGAATTTGAAGGAATAGATAAATTTTGTAAATAAATATGATGACAGTTCACAAGGATTACTAGGTGCAAATAGAAATACACATTATTTCCATAACAAGGAAGTTAAAGCAGGAATGGTTAAATTGACTACTTTATTTAAAGAGAAAAATATGTTCTTATTTGGATATCACTTCTGGAATTTGCGTTAGTGAAGAAAAAAAATGAAACTTTGACCTTCGTTTTGTTGATTAGAAAGATTTGGTGTTATAGGAATGGCTAGTTATATATTAACGTGTAAAAGCAAAGAGTTGAGGTTGAAATTGTTTATCTTGTACTGGGCCAGGAAGAGTTGGAAGTTTCTTTTTGTCTTCCCCCTTGAATTTCACACCCTTCCTTGATTTCCTTTTTTCTTTGCTTCTTTGTATTTTATGTAATAAAATAAAAATGATAAATTCAAAAAAGAAAGCTACGTGCAGTAATATAGACAGCAGAAACATGAGAAACATGAATAGAGAATGCTAATGGATTTTTGTGCTGCTTTGGGGCTTCCATTGCCATCCTATTGACCAATGCAGAGAGAGACATTGAATTACAGAGGTATAGACAGTCAGTTTTGGCCTTCTTATGAACTTTCCTATCCTGAAGCTGACATATGGCCTTTGATCTAATCCCATATGGTTCTCCTTATGCTCTTGGGCTCTTTAGAATAAGTATAAAATATATACAGCAACTAATAAAAGAAAATATATACAAGAGCACAAAAGAATGCATAAAAGCTCTGACAGAAGCTGAATTAACTGGAATTACATACTATAAGAAAACTTGGAACTTCCACTCACAATGCATATCCATATTTCCCTTCACTCAAAATTAACATAACTAAAAGTTATTAATTGGCTGAGAATTGAATTCCAATTAGAAGGAATCAATAAGAAAAGGAAGAAAGGAAATAGGAAGAATTGCTTGGCAGTAAGGGTGTGAGCAGAAGTTTTGTGTTATATGTATACCTAAATTGGAGAACTTGTTCAGATACAAAATGTGCCAATTATATAGAATGTAGCATTGCTTTCAGCCATATACTTTGTAATGCAGGTATATAAAGAGGGGGAGAAAAATTGAATCAATTGGATTACTCCCATTGCAGTTGTGCCAGATTTATATTTTGTTTTTTAGGAACAAAATTTGATTTGCACATCCCTTTCCCTTTTTGGTCCCATCCACTATTTTTCCTAATCATGTCTACTTCCTGAAACCAACCTTCAGAATAGCCCACAAGCTCAAATGTCATTCTTAATCCCTTATATTTTAACAGCTATTAATTATTAACATCCCTCAAATGGTTTATTAATATTTACTGGGGGGAGTTCATGTCTATACTGAGTATACATAACAAATACCCAATTATGACAACAGGTCACTATTAGAGAAAGTCAAACCTATCATGGAATGAAACCTACCTGTCATGCAACTTATCCTGAACTATGTTGTGTAATTTTAGCCTCCTAAAAATAAACTGTTAACAAATCTTGGTAACAAATGAGTTTGAAAAATATTATTAATCAAGAAGAACATTGAAATGAATGGTCCTTGGTGTTCTCTTGCTTGTTTTCTTGCAGGCATTTCATTACTCAGCTAAGTGGTAGCATTATCATCACTGATATGTCACCTAGTCTGGGTAATGCAATGTCTGCAAGAAAATAACCAACCAGAGAGCACCAAAGACCCCTCAAAAATATTATTAGATATTATGAAGAGGGGAAAGAGAATTTTATCCAGAACTGACTCAGACTGTGGGGTTTGGCCCTGTATTTAATGTGTTCTATCTGGAAATGTCCAGTGCAGTCTTTCTCAATGTTGGCACCTTTAAGATATGTGGATTTCTCAGAATTGGTTGCTTGGAAATTTTGGGAATTGAAGTTCACACATGTTAAATCTGCCAAGATTGAGAAATACTGGTATAATGAATTAGCAGAGTCTATTGAATATAATCTGAATTTAATCAAGCAATAGAACTTCCATCTTCTAGTCTTTAGAACAGCTTCCCATTCTGAGAGTATCTGATAAGGTAAGGTTCCACTTAAGGATGGTCCTTCATCAAATAACCATTTACATTTGTCCCCTTCTCTGGAGCCAATGACCTTGTCACAAATTGTCCCACTTTTCTTCTTAAAAGATATTTCAGCTGCTTTCCTATTACTATGAGGCTCAGAGCATTTTATCTATCTACTGAGATAAAATAATAACAGATAGCAGAGCAATCTCCTTGCCTCAAAACCTCAGAGTGACTCATCACCATGAAAAGCAAGCTTTGTGAATCAGAGTCACAATGATGACTCAGAAGCACTGGAAGAAGGTATCTGGCTGGCATCAGAGGTTTTTTTTAATGTCCTGTTATGCCTATTGAGCCAAAGATATTGCTTTAAAGAGGGGTCCTCAACTTTTTTTTTTAAGTACCATTTTTTAAAATTGCTGAGAGACACAATTTGCTTCAACAATACAAAAAAGTTGATTAAATAGTGAATCACCGTGTATCACCCCTTAGGTACCAATTTGCTAGATGCAACCTTCTTTTGTTTTGTTGCAAGTTAAATCTTGATAAATTATTTTTATTCTAAAAGTATGACAATATAATGTAATGAGCAGTCCATGGCAGTTTATTATCCATGGTCACCAGAAATTGCAAGGTGGAACAAAGACAGCCCTAGTTACTATTCTTGGTGTACAATTGGCTTGCCCATTATATATACAGGATTATTTTCCCCAAATGAGAATTCTGGTTGGGAAATCTGAAGCAGAAATTTAGTAATAGTAGAAAGGCTATACCATCCAGGTGGCAGAACAGAAAAACTAACATTAGGTCTTTATGATGCAACACTTCTCCATTAGTTCCTCTGTATGCTGCATGGTGACTAGAAGATGCATGTGTAATAAAATTAGATACACATCTTGAACACGGCCTATGTGCAATATAGAATCAGGAGTATTACATTAAGAGTAGGGAGGTCCAAATTCAAATGTACAGAGGTTAATGATGCTCACTAGGAGCCCTTCTGCTATCTTGTGACCTACCTCCCACATTAGGTTTTTATGAAGATAAATAGGAAGGGGAGAAATAAATGCTTCCCATTGCCATTACCTTTATACATAGATTTTTTTTGGCAGGTTTAATATGATAAGAGGTTAGTACCAGGTGTGAAACAGCCACCATTTCTTCTGTGTAGCTAATCAGATTATGTATTATCTAGATTAATAGAGTAGAAAAAAAGATTTATAACTACAAGTAAACCTGTATACAAGTCCATAAGAGTAATTAATGTAAAAAGGGTACTCCAGCATTTTTTTAATCCTTTATCAAGTATTAAGGACAATGAAGCACCAATTCAAAACTACAGTAACTTAATGTGATTCCTAAAAGGAATACTAAAGCAATGCGGTTTCTACATAGAGTATAACCAGTTTTTGATTCAAAAATAATCTCCTATAGCATATTTAACAATCTTGGCAACTCAATGAAGCTTGGACTTCAACTCCCAGAATTCCCCAGTCAGCATGCTGGCTGGGAATTCTGAAAATTTTGGGAGCTGAAATCCACATTTCATCAAGTTGTAAAGGTTGAGAAACACTCTCCTACAACATGTTTATGTTGACTGTAACAGCATGGTGCAAGATGACACTTTCCACCATTTCGAATTTTTAAAAAAGCCAAGTAAACCTCCCAACATCTTCTTTTGAAAACTGCCCTACTAACAATTTAGTTTTCTTATCAGAGATGCTGTAATATAAAAACCCTAGTGAGGTTTAGCATGAGATATCCAGAAACAAACATTTTAAGTTAAGTTTAAATACATATATGTATTTGCTGAATCAGCCAATGAAGAAGATGAGATTTGTGTACTGGTATCTTGTGGTATACCTTGGATGCTTCACAGAATAAAGATGAAGTACCAAATTTAAATTCTTAATTGTTAAATATTTTTATACCATTTAAATTAAAAGTATGTACTTGGAAAGCAAATTTCAAAATAAAACTTTTAGATATATCAGAAATTACATATCCAATTTTCTAGTACAATGTTTGAATTTGACAGGTGAAATAAATATACATGCACTGACATCCATAGTTATCATGCTTATGCTTGCATATTATTTTCATTTAAATTATTTTTACACTGACTTTAGGTTCCACAAGCCATATAAATTGTAATATATGAGGCTATATCAACTACAGGTAGTCTTCAACTTATGACCACAATTGAGTGCAAAATGTATTTTGTTAAGTGAGATGTTTGGTAAGTGAGTTTTGCCCCATTTTATTACTTTTCTTGTCCCCTTTGTTAAGTGAATCTGGTTTCCCCATTAACTTAGCTTGTCAGAAGGTTGCAAAAGGTGATCACATGGCCTTGGGACACTGCAACTGTGAACCAGTTGTGAAGCACTCAAATGTAAATCATGTGACTATGGGGATGCTGCCATGATCATAAGTGTGAAAAGTGGTAATAAATAAGTCACTTTTTCAGTGCTGTTGTAACTTCGAACAGTCACTAAATGAACTGTTGTAAGTCGAGGACTACCTGTAGTAATGAATGTTTTATGGAAATATAGTGAAACTTTTAATTACACTGTATTTGATAAGATGGAAAAAGTAAGTCCTTCTGGCTAAGAAGGAAAGAAAAGATGCACCCTTCTATAGCCTGCTCCTAATTTTCTAACCTAGTACAATAAAACCTGAATTCAGCATTCTACAAAAGCTGTTAAATTTCATCCATATCTAAGAATGCAGACACTCTTTTGACCATTTAGATCAAACCCAAAAGGATATCATGTCGATACAGCTTAAAGTTGCTAAGGTTGAGAAATACTGCTTTAAACCATCAAATCCACACAATGGATTCTGAAAGGGATTACTGGTGGCCGGCCTTTGACAAATTTGGCATTCTAGGGACATTTCAGAATTCATAATTTTCCAGATTTCAAGCTGGACTGTTTTATTTCTGAAAAATGAAGACAAATCCAAATATGTAAGTGTCTTAATGCTTCTTATGAGAATGAGCCTGAGAAGTGGCATAGTTGTTCAATAATTTTTCTAATTGAGAGTGAAGGAGGTTACATTCTTCCATCTTAGAACAATCAAGGGAATTTTTTAAAAGAGCTGAGGTAAAGTCATCCATATAAATAAGCATCTCCTTGTCCCTTCAAGATTAGATTCCAAAAATAACATGGTGTGTGGTTGATGTATTCTGAGCTTATTCCCTGATTTAGAGGCAAAATGCTAAGGGGTGGGGGAGAATTCACTGGATGTTTTCTTTAGCATCAGCTGTATGTTGCTGTGTTTATAAGCAACAACTGCATCATGGCTCTGCAAAGTGTGGTCCTACCTCATTGGAGTGGTTAAAAATAGATAATAGTAATGTCTCTTCTTATAATCTGGTAAATTATTCCCCTCAGGGATAAAATAAGTATATTCTTCTTGAAAATAAGGCAATAGTACAGACAATGGCTTCTTTGAAATATCCTAATCAACTCAGGTTGGATAGGTTAGTGGAAGTCATAAAGTACTTTGCATCAACCATTCCATGTAATTCACAAAGACCAAGCTATCTTCAGATAATTATAACTGAAATATATCAGTTTATATGCATTTTAGTCTACAGTTTTATCGTAAGCATGGAGGCAGAATGATCAAGTTGGCTCTTCTGCCCCAAACTCCAAGGAAAGAGCAGATCAAAACAACAAACATTTAGCTTTGGAAAGCATCTGACTCATTTATCTAGGGAAAACATGTCTCCTCCTCCTGATCAACATGCTATTTTTGTAGCATAAAATTTCAGAGTTAAACAATAACAAAAGTATTGGCTTAGGTTTCTATGGGAGAAAATGATATGGATAGAATCCATCATTTACGTGACACAGACATTCTGGAAGTGTTTTAACCCTGAGTGCTGAGAAGGGAGCATACTGACATTTAACTATGCTCTTTCTAAGAATAAAGTGGGATTTGTACTGATTCCCCCACAAGGATACCCGTAGAGAAGGGGTAAAAACAGTCAAGATAGTAGCTAAAGCATTAAACCTCTGCCTCTCTTCATTAAAAAGGCAAGCCTTAGATTGCATGCTGTAGCCACCATTTTGATTTCTAATGCCTCCCGTGAATATCCTTGATCTCCCATTTAAATTAGGATGGGATGACGAGATAGCATATTTCTCTCATTGCAAAACAAAAACAAAAAACAAAAACAGAGCTGACCCAAGGCTTTCGCTGCTTATGGCAAAAGACCAACTGGTTATGTCAATGAAGATTCTTAGTCATCCAGATAAAGTTGCCTGAAAGTTGAGTCATGGCAACTGGGCTACTTTTCTTCTTTGGTTTGAAACATTTCCCTGCTTATACAAGTAGCTTCTTCAGACTAAAAAAGCAACTTGGATAAGCAGAAAAATGTTTCCAAAAAAAAAAAAAAAAAAAGGAAAGAAGTCCAGTTACCATTATTCAACTTTCAGATAAAAACTAGTTATGTCTTTTCCAAATATAGACACAAAAACTGTCCGGTTTGGAAGTTAACGTTTACACCCACATTAGCAACAAAAAAAATTCTTCACCACATCAGATGCAGCAATCAACTTAAAGATTGATATAATATTTAATAAGACAATTGTATTTTCTCAGACTTGGTCATTGCTTTAAAAAAATACTTTTATCCCAAATTCCATTTCTGAGGTTTTATGTATGAAGTAGGGAAGAATAATTTGGTGTTTACATTAATTATCATATTCATATACACTTATACATAGCAACATTGGAACTATCTTATCCTGAATTGTTCTATCAAGTTTAGAACTAATTGGAACAGTTCTTCCTGATTTGTACTTTCCCAAATCTTATCTGGTAATTATAGAGATTAAAGACTTCTGAATATATGGCATAATACTAAAGTATGATCTGTGAAATGCATATATTTGCTGATGAAGGAATCAAGAGCAAGTCACTTGACTCCTTGGAATTTATATCAGATTTGGAGACTGTCCATCTCACTCACAAGCAACTCTATTGGCCATTGGTTGACAGGGCTTCAATCAAGATGTATATAAAAATGCACATAGTTTACTCTGAATTTGATAATCATGAGGAGGAGACAGTTTTGTGCAGGAAACTAAAGCTATCACATTTAGCCTCTTGACTTCTTTCAAGTGAAGGACTTTATTTTGATATGTAAAAGATCTGAATCATGGAGTTGGCATTCATGGAGATTTAAGATTGATTTTTTAAAAAATTGATCAAAAAATCTTATTATTCCACTGCAGTCTATGAAAAACTAGTCTTCCAGAAATACCTGCTCCAGGTATGTTTAGACTGCAATTGCTAAAAATTCCTATTACCTGATAATTCTAAAAGTTAGAATCTTAATACATGGTGAAGAGTAGAATGTCAGATTGGTAAATGATGGCACAAAAAGTGCAGGGATAACAGGTTGAACTTTGTGGATAATTTTATGTTATGAGTGGGCAAATGAGTAAATATGAAAAGCTACATATGATGTATGGAGACTAATTCTCCGTGTAGCCATTTTTCTGGGGTTACCTTGTTTTTTCTTATAATGAAACTCTTTTGTCATTTGCATACAGGTGATCATAACAGAGAAAATAAGTGGGGAAAGTGGGGAAAATAAGTGGGGTTGACTATGCAAAAGATTTAAGTTCAAACCCTAGCCACTCTAGAATGAGGTTGGAAGTGATAGGAAAGATCTCTCTCTTTCTCAGAATTTGTAAGATGCTGTCAGAACAAGCAATTCAGGAGAAAATAAACAAATGATCAGATCTTTTATAGGACTTCATTTTCTTCTCAGATAATACAATAAATGTTGATCTTACATTTCAAATTGAGCATTGCCAGTTTGTTCTATTCTTTGCAAAGAAATGTTTCAAGGCTCAAGGAACAGAATTATAGGCCCCTTTTTATCACATTCAGTTGAAGTCTTCCATCTCCACAATACCAGGAAATGAAGAAGCAAGCTATTGACCATTTGGACTGATGGAAGATCTCTGACCTCAATAATAGCATGGCAATACAAGCGGGTATTGAAATAACACCCCCCCCCAAAAAAAAACCATTACCAAGCTAAGTGACTTCCATTGATCCTACATGAATTTCTCCTGCTTTGATCGACCAAACTTAATTAGCATGGCAACATTAATTCAAGCTGGAAATCATTTCCAAGCAGGAAAAACAAAAATAAAACTGTTCAGACAGAAAGAAAAAATAAAACTGAAATTAGAGCATGTTTAGACAAAAAAGGCTAAAAATAGTAATTATCAAATTCCTAGTATATAATTGAATCATTTTCATGGGAAATGCGCCACATATTTTTGTTGAAATGAAGTCTTCCATGTTCATAGTTATAGCTCATTAAAGGATCATGTGTTTCCATGGATACAGAGAACTATGGTTTGCTTACAAGGTAAAAATTAGATATGCCAAGTGGAAGGATTGCTGCAACCAGGGTGTTGTTCTAAGGTAGCAACTTATGATGGTACAACTGCATTAGATGAAGCCTTGTATAAATTAGATGTGGTAGGATGCAATCCTATTAAGTGAATTAAAACTAAAATCTTTATCAGAGTAGCAAAATATTGCAGCATGAGGATTAAGTCTAAAGCATGAACATTTAATTATACAATCCCATAGCCCTTTCAAAATATAAGTAAAGAACATAAATTACTATAGTTATGTCAGTCAGCATGTTAAGAATGGACCACTGTTATGGTGAATGTAAGTTGAAGAACAGAAGATCATTGCTTCTGGTTAATGGTAAGAATAATTTAATCCAGCATTCTGTGCCACTTGGAAGTCAAGCAGATAGATGAAAGATGCTTGGGTGATATTTTCTACTGTCCTCACCTTCCAATTCATCCAGACAGGTTTCAAAATTCTAGGGCCACATAAATTTTCCACTGGAGATGAAGACTCTCAGATAGGAAGGCAAGGCCACTCAAAAAAGAAATGTTGAATTAAAATTTTCAAGGATATGTTTCTACTGGCAACAGATTATATATCCCCTTTTCTAGTAAGAGACCACAGAAGGAGCATAAATACAAAAAATACAGGTTAAGAAGAGAGTTGTAATAGAAAAAGCTGGAATAAAATAATAAATAATGAGCAAAGTTTGAAGATTAGCAAAAGTGTGGGACCAACTGACTCTGGAGCTTATCTGCTTTCTCTAAGAAATACTGTGATGATCACAGAATACTGAGAATACTGTGATTATCACAATGGTATCTGCAGGGATTGTCCAAACAAGCATGATGGTGGTTGTGGCATCATGATTAAAGCACTACCCCTTTTATAAATGTATCTATACCCCATGCTGTATGAAGAAACAGCTTCAGTTATGATGCTGAGATTGCTACCTTCCCTGTTTGAACTTCCCTATTCTCACAGATTTCACTGGACGGAATAAAAAGTATAAACATAAAAGTAATGTTACTATATTTATTTTATATGGACTGATACCTAAATGCAGAACAAATAGCAATCACAATGTCAGTATACACAGGTACAAATGTGTATGTCTGAGTGTGTGTGTCTGTTTATGAAGAGAGAGAGGGAAAGAATATTCAAGGGAAATGCATGGTTAAGAAATATGAAATATAAATAATAAACAAATAAATCTAACCTCAGGATTGCCATAATTTTTACTTGTATTAGGTACTGCAATTTTTTAGAATGAATCTAGATTTATACATTCCTGAGAAATTCCTGAGTCTTCCAAGATTAGATTAGGAGTTGATTCCAAAGATTAGGAGCTAAATGGAAGAAGGCTCTAGTTTAAAACATGAGGTGGCCATTTTGATATGAATGGAAAGTTTTTGGAATAAGAAAAAAGCAGAAAATGAGCAAAAATAACAGGCCAAATTAACAAAGGTTTCTGACACTAATTAAAGTGACCAGATCCATGGATAAACTATAAATTTATAAACTTTTATAAATTCTGAAGAATCTTATTATGTAATGTTATTTGAAATTTGGCAGGCATTCACTCCTTTAGCTTTCTGTAAGGCCTTAAGAACCCAGTTTCCCCCCCAAAGGTTAGGTGGTATGTTACTATGAATTGGCACCAGGTTTTGTTGTTTTTAATGTTTATGTTTTAACTGGTTGTGTTTTATAGCTTTTAAAATGATTTTATATGTTTTTTCCCGCCTTTGATTGGGAGCCATCCATAGTTGGCTAAAAGATGAAGGTGTATAAATGTCTTAAATAAATATATATACTTACAGACAGTAAATACATACATACATATATCCATTTCATTACTTTTCTGTTGAAATGCTCCGTATCTGCTTGAACCTTGAGGAAGATTAGCAGGCTAAGACAAATAGCCCTGAATAGGAGCATAATGTTTTGTAGGTCTTCCTAACCTTCTATTCCATTGTTTATGGAACACAGTTCCAGGAACATCCATGGTCTATGGCAGGGGTCCCCAACCGCCGGTCCGCAGACCGGTACCGGTCCGCGGAACAAGTCTTACCGGGCCACTGGTTGCTGGCGCCGCCATCTTTTTGATAAAAAGTGCTTCCGGTGAGCTTTTCCGGGTAGAAAGCTCACCGGAAGCACTTTTCATCAAAAAGATGGCGGCTAGCGCTCGTGAGCTTTTCGGGTAGAAAGCCATTTCTACCCGAAAAAGCTCACGGGCGCGAGCGCCGCCATCTTTTTGATGAAAAAGTGCTTCGGTGAGGTCACCGGAAGCACTTTCGTCAAAAAGATGGCGGCGCCCAGTTGATGCCGACCGGGCGCGGCGCCCAGCTGATGCCGGTACCAGGCCGCGGCATAAAAAAGGTTGGGGATCACTGGTCTATGGCACTTATGGTTAGGAATGAACATATAGCAATAAGACTCAGAGTTAGGAAAATTTGCTTCTTTGGCTCTAAGGTTTAAGAGGTCTAGTGGAAGCAGAACTAGTAGATTGTGTACAATTAGATCTAATGATAGTTACATGGTTTTTTTAAAATGCTAATTGTTAAATTCTGAATAAAGAACAACCTCATTCAGGATGTTAATTATCTCTCCACATTTTCAAGTAAACTCAGCTGTGGCCTTTGTGGAACATTATACATGTACATTTCACAACAAAACTACATTTGTTTGATGTTGCATTGTGCAAGCAATTGAGAGGATAAAGTGACCTGTTTCTAGGTAGAGAATCTCAGAATTCTTTAAACCATCCATATGTGCAATATCATTAAAATGATTATTTTTTAGAATTAGATAAACAGATCATCCTTTGAGATAATTACAGTACTACAGTATGAGCCAAATGAAAGGGGTTGTAAGTATGATATAATGTTTTATGATCATGACTTTCTTGTTTAGTTTATTGGAAGGATAAACTGGAATAATCTTATAAATCTTCAGGTTTGATTGCCTAAAGATTCCTTTAGACAATAATCCTGTATGAGTAGATATATCAATAGCAAGTGTTAGCTAATAATAAGATTACTGATATGCAGGTTCCTGTTCATTTTTTTTTCCTGACCCCAGGACAGGTAGGTTACACATTGAGACAGCTACTGAATTAATGTATGCTTTGTAGAACATGACTGAGATTTCAGTCTTGATCAAATTGATCTAATACTTCTCTCCTAGTCTTTGTTTCATACTGGTACTCTGAAGATCCATGAAGATGAACATCTATCTGAACGTCTACTAGAATAATTTATGGATGAAGGATATAAATAACATTGCAACAAACTTGAAAAATACATATGAATGTTTTTATAAGGAAGATATAAATCTCTATTATTTTTTTAAATTGAGAGATAAATTCTAGTCCTACTTAGTTAATGATTTTAGGATTCAGTTAGGATTCTTCCACAAGAAAACTATGACTATTGTGATCTAGACAATCACAAAATGTTTAATTATAGCTGAAACTCCTGAAATAAATAAATGTATTTCAAATAAACACCCTTCTGTACTTGAAATCCAAAGACTGCTATTCAAACATCAGTTCAGTGGCAATATCTGGATAGAATGTTGTCTTGCAGTAAAGAAAAATGAACAGGCTCTTCACATTATGGAGATGAGAATCATATGATGATCACTTTGCATATCAAGACTATGCTGACTGACAGATGAAGGCATACAAAAAACCCTTGGGGTTGCCCTAATTGTTGAGAAAATGTAAGAATTGAGTTATTTATTATGTACAGCTCTGTGGCAAGAACAGCTCTAGAATTAAATGTAGAAGATCACTATCTGAAAGGAAAATAAAAATGTCTTGGTTCAGCTGATTGAAAGATAATATGCACCTACTAAAACTCAGTTGTAGAAAAGCTGTAATTAAGATAAGTGGTTAGTGCAGTGCAAACAAGTGAACTATATAACCACTTGTGGCAATCGCTAGGAAGAAGAATGAACTAAATTAACATGTCCTTAACCAGAATTTCATTCCCGAGCAGCAAGTTGCTATGCAAAAAAACTTTTCTGCTAAGAAGAGGGCAAAGTGGATAATTTTCAAGCTAAACAAATTACCTACTAGAGAAGTGGAGGGCCTGGAAGAATGTGATGAATGTGTGAATATATATCCTTATTTTTCAAATTGTTAGGCCATACCACTAATTCCACAAAATGTTTGTCCAATAAAGCATGTGTAGCTCAAATCCCCAATGCAGTAATGGAGTACTATGTTTATTGTCTTTGGTAATATAGAAACAATGTGAGATATTGATTGCTAAAGATATTTCCTCTGCTGCCTCAAGCTCCTCTTTTTACCTTTTTAAAATTCCAGAAGAGTGTGCTGCACAGCAAAACTAGTCTAATGCAGAAAGATTCATAGTGTATATGCTCAACTGTCTCTTGCTTAAATGGATCTACTGAAGCTGAAAAATAAAGTCTACTTCGTACTGGGTGGGTATTGATTGTACATTGGAAAGCATGGCATAGACTAAGAATAGGGCCTAGCAATTAGGTTCTTTAATTTATTAAATGTATAACCAGCCTGATAGAGCTGAGATTCTGATAGAGCTGAGATATAAAATTATTATTAAATGAATTAAATAGGCATCACCTGCCATATGCTTTAGGGAATATTTACACTAGATCTAGTCCAATTAATTTTTTTTCAGAACATAAACTTGAATGAAATATATAGTGACAAACACATAGGGTCCACAGAACAGAGGAAAATAACTAACCGGATTGGACTTTGGCAAGCTGTTTTATATATTTTTCTATTCCTGAGCAAGATTGAACTGTTTTTCAGGGGTTTTTTCTTCCTGGTTATAATTTTTCCTGGTATTTGATTTCATTAGCTGCTTCTTACTCATTGTCCATCTCCTAAACAAGAGGCAGACAACATGCCACTCAAGCTGACATGTCATCCCTAAGACTCCTTTTGGTGACCCTCAATGGTCTGTGATCATGATTACTGAAAATCAAGAGAGAGTTTCCCATCGTTTTGAGTTGGGAAGCATATGTAAACTAAGGAAACTCCAAAATAAACATATCATATATTAAAAACAAATAATCTTCTCTACAATCTTTCCTTCCCACCTATATCCAGGGTGACACATTTTGACAGCCTTAGCTCCTTCTAAAATCTTAAATTTGGCCTTGGGCTTTATCTGTAAATCATATTGATTTAATTTATAAATTTATTTAGTCTATAAATTTGTTAAATTCATTTATAAATTATACTGAAACTATATATTCTATTTGGCAGCATATTGTTTCCACCTGTGGAAGAAGTCTCTAGACCAGGGGTATCAAACTCATAGCATCACGTTGTTGTCAATTTTTTCCCCTTTGCTAAACCAGGGGTGGGTGTGGCCAGTGCATGATGCATCTGGCCTGTGGGTTGTAAGTTTGACACCCCTGTTCTACACTATGTGTAAGAAATGCAGAAATGGTTAAGTGTTCTAAGAACAAGTTGAACATGAATATGGAGTAGAAGTAAATATTTTCTGTTATCCAGTCACATAATTATCCAGGCTGCATATAAGGTTAACTTGTGTCTGATAACCTGAACCCGGTAAATTACTGAGAAGCAACCACATAAGAGTCTTCACATATACAATAGAGTTTTTTCCACTAGAGTAAAGTGTAGAGTAGAGTATAGACTGGAAAGAGGAATAAGAGGAAGGTAGTTAGCAAGCCATTAGTTTCTTAAAGAGATGGGATGAAATTCAAGATTACTGAAGAGGAACTAACATAGGGGTTTGTTATGCAAGGGGAAAGCTACAGAGAATCATCTACCATTGCAGATACCTATAAAGAAAAGAAGACCCAATGATGCTGGAAATGAAACCCACTTTTGTTAATCATGAGAGATTGCCAGCTAAATTTAACTAAAGCCCCCAACTATTTAGGAATTTAGTAACAACTATAATTTACCATGCACAGAATGTCATTTTAACAGAATGAATCTTATTGTCAGTAAAGTATTAGTTAATTGCTGAACTGCAGAGCAGTTAAGTCATAATGTAATTTGTTACATTCCAACTTTGACAGAGGATGGAGGGAGGGGAAATGGCAAATCTTTTTGTATGCATTAGCTCAGTTCCACTTGTTTAGCTAATGTAAAAGGATGTTTAACCTTGCTATTCAAGAATAAATGAAAAAAAGGAGTGATTCACTAGAAAGGCTGTATTCTATTACATTTTATTTGAGCACTGGCACACTGCCATTCTGGGTGCTGCAGTCTAAAAAAGAAATTGATAAACTGAAAGGAGTTCAGAAGAGGGTTATCAGTACCAATATGCTGAGTTTACTGGAAAAAAGTCCTGCAAGGAACATTCATAGGTACTGCCTATAATTAGCCAGCCAGTGTTCAGATAGCTGAACTGTCTTCTAGAGAAGGCAGTGAACATGTGCTCCTGTCTTCTGAAGTGCAGAACCAAGACCAATGACATAAAACTATAAGGAAATAGACAGAGTCAGTGTTTTTCAACTTTGTTTTTTTAACTTTGGCAACTTTAAGAAGTGTGGACTTCAACTCCCAGAATTCCCAAATCAGCACTTCCACACTTCTTAAAGATTCCACGATTGAGAAACACTCAGTGTCTTAGGTATTAGGAAGAATTTCTTCACAATTGGGTTGTTACGGAGGAATGTTATTAAGTGCTACCAACAATCTTCAAACAGCTATCTTCCTGATGTCCTTTGTCATATCCTGAATTGAACAAGATGTTATACTAGATGGCCTTTGAAGTCCCTTTCAACTCTACTTGATTCTAACCCTTGGAACTAATAAATTATGAATGTGGAGTAGAGCCCTTTTGTGATGGGAAGTAGATGAAAGTTGCAGCCTAAGTCCTGTAACAGACATAATACAATTGTTAGAAAAAGGGAAATAACATTGTGATCTAAGTTATCTCCATATGCATATATAATACACCTCCAATTATTCTGCAGCTCACACTCAGTTCAGTAGAGATCTTGGTTACGAAACTATAATGCATAAAAAGAAAGGTCAATAATTATTAAAGAAACATAATCCCACTTACATCACTGTTCTGAAGTAGTGTAAGTTTTGTGCATTCTCATTTAAAGAACAGATAATTATTTTAAAGTGACTACTATTTTTGAAAGTGCATGACAATTTGATTGTCTGCAAAGTTTTGCAAGGTTTTGCTATGAAGCAATTCTTTTTTAATGAAAAAATGTGTTAGATAATTAAAGGCATGGGCATTTGGGGTGAGGATTAAATTCTTACATAAGTCCTCTTTTTTTAAGAATAACATAGACAGAAGGAAAGTTCAAAAATAATGTATTACTTCACAGAAAGAGTAGTGGAGGCTTGGAACCAACTTCCACAAGAGATGGTGGGTAAATCATCAGTAACTGAGTTTAAACATGCTTGGAATAAACAGATGCCCATTATCTGACAAAAAAATAAAAAAAATAAAATGAAATAAATAATTTAAAAAAACCTTAAAGGGAAATTCGATAGACCTTTAGGTCTTTTTCTGCTGTCAGTTTTCTACCTTTCTATTAATATAAAGAGAGCTGTCCACATTTTTGTGGTTATCAAATTATCCTGGGAAGGAAAGAATGTTATTTCTTCAAAGGATACTATATACAACTTCATATTCCAAATCCCAGATAGAAATGTATGGTATTTTAATATAGTTTCCAGAAAAATAATGTGAGTTACAAATACTAATATTTTCTTACATCATAATTCCTTTTACCCATCAAATGAGCTGTATATTTATTTTGCATTCATGCCTGTTAAAAATGATACCTTTGAAAGTCATATTAAAGTTATTTAATTTGAAACATTAAAGATTTTCTCCTTAATAAATATTTATTTTTTGTTAATGTCACTATATTTTCCTTAACAATTAAATAGATACTTTCTGTAATAGTTTAAACACTTCCAACATATGAAAGAAGATGAAGAGATATCATGTGGCTGTTCTAATGTAACAGGGACAGATGTCTTCACAAAGGGGGACTTCGTATGTACAAGGAAGGAGACATCATGGATGTTACATCAGTACATTTCCTATTGATAATTTGATAATTTATTAACAAGGGTAGCTATTTTATCTTTGAGTGAAAACTTCTCAGCTCAAGTGTGCCAATTTAAAATCTAGATACTGGAGTATATTTGTGCTGATAGATATTCTTCAAAAGAATAGCATGACTTATCCATTACCTTCACATTCAAATTTTCTATAACTGGTCAAAGGAGCTGGAACAAAATAAAGGCCAATTAAAGATTAAGTGAAAGGAAAGTCAGGGACAATTATGTGGCTTATAGAAAAACTAAAATAATATTACTTTAAAAGTGCAGAGGTCCCTGTTAAACTCAGGGAGTTAGGAAAAATAATGTCCCAAAATTATAAGACAGAGAAGTTTATAACCATCAGTATAGTGCTTTTATTCTGTCCAAATATAACTGCGATGCAGCTAATGCAATGTTGCATATGAAATAAGGTGTGGTTAAAACTTATTCAGAACAGCCAACTACTCTGTACAATAATGCTTAGCAGTGCAAGCCAGCGAAGAGGAAATAGAAGCAAATATTCTAGGACATTTATAAAAGTGAAAAATCTGATTGTTAAGAGGAAATATTTCAGATCCCATTATTTGAAAATATTTTCCATATAGCAACTCTTCTACAATTAAACACAATTGGTTAAGATATAACCAATATTTTTCCTCATCCCTTTATTTTCCTATCTCTCCCCCACACCAAAATAAATTGGGTTTCAAAGCTTGGGGACTGTACTTCCCCATTAACTCATTTGACCTCAGTTCTCTGGATGACATCCATAAAGTCACTTTATAAAAATATGCTGCTTGCACAGGCACAATAAATTGAACAAAGAGCTCAGGAGGATGGGATCAATGAAAGTGATAAAGCAAGATTGATCAGCTGAATGGGAAGCCTATTAGAGATTGTTGAGAAAGATGAGTGCATTCCATTTGTGTCATCCTCCAAAATTTAAATTACACATTACAAAGGGGCAACATTCTAGTTACACCACAAAAGAGCTTTGATAACTGCTGTCAACCCCACACATTTTGTCATAGAATCTGTATTTGTACTAGAAAAGTAAATAAACAAGGGAGAAATATAAAGATAAATAAATAGAGTAGTTGAATACACAGCTAGTGAAATAACAATGCAAAATCCTTAAGGAAAAAGATTATCCCTTTAAATTTAGATGTGATCATTGCAACATTTTGTTTGTTTTGCTATTTACATTATGTGTCTTTTTTAACTATCTAGACGTTGACTCTCCATCTGTTTCTCAACTCCCAGCAGCTTATACCTACCTTCCCTATTGTATGGCATGCTGGGAGTTGTAGTTCAGTAACAACTAAAAAGTCACATATTGCCAATATTTCAACTGGCAGGTTGTTAAATAAAATATAATTTGCCAAGAATTTCATGAATCATACCCTGGTTAAAGTTGTATGACATTAAAATTATGCCATAGTTCTGCTTATGACAGAGTTACTGTGAGAAAATTCTCACCTAACAAACTGCGTAACAAGTGAAATGCTGAGTATAATAATATTAAGGATAAAATATAATTCTTAAGAAAAATCATTTTCAGATTACAGTCATAATTATATTTTTAATCTCTGTAGTAAAGAGTAAGCCTAAATTTTAACAAGCACAATGGCATTCACTAGAAAGTAGTCCCATTGCACCAGGAGGGAGGGGATATTTTTATCCACATCAGTTTTCCAAAAAAATGAGTCAGAAATTTATTTAGAAAAGTTCTTTTGCAAATAATTAAATTTGCAAATAGCATCTTAATAGCCATCATCTCCATTATTTAAGCTAATTTTTGATGTGCAATAATAGTCTATTTTATAATTTTATAAACATTACGTTCATTCAAATTATCTGACATTTTGTTGTGTGGAGAACAATTATTTGATTAGAATGTTGGAAATAATGATGGGTAAAGGATAATAAAATAATAAAAGTGATAGTGAAATTTCAAATCTTGCCAAAGGAAGAACGGTCTCTAGTCCATGTCTCTGGTTTGACTACATATTTGAGCCCTGGCATCAGTTGGCTATTGTTATTAAATATTGTGAAGTAATTTTTAGCTATATAATTTTCAAAGACACTTATTTTTACAAGTATCCACACTGGAGAAAATGAACATCATTAAAGTAGAGAGACTCTCAAGATGAGAGAGGCACTGGGTTTTGCCAAGGACCATTCTGATTATGCTTCCTGATTATACACAAATGCCAAGGAAAAATATTCATCTTAAATCCGCTTTTTTCTATTTTTATGCCCCTCTTGCAATATAATTTAGCCATCCCCTTTCATTCAATTGAAAGTTGGGGGGGGACAATAAAATTCTTTCAGAACCAGATGTCTGTGCGCAATTGAGTTTCCATTGACATTGGTAATTTTAAAGAGTGTTTGATACATTCTCTTGAAGGGCAAGATACCATAATGCAAGTTACTCTCTGGGTCTATTTGACCTACCACATTTGTAACTAATTCTGAATTAAATAGGAAGTACGCAAGCCAAGGATGCTAAACTAATTCAGTTTGAAATAAGATAGAGTACTTGTTTATGAACTGGGTTTAGATAGAAAGACACAACATAGTTAAAGTAGTAGTCAGGGATACCAGGAGACAAACATAGCACATCAATCAAGGTAAAATAATTGCCAAGATCAATCAGAAATCCAGGTTTCAAAGATAAAATACAACATGACAAGAGCTTCTAATGGACATTTGTTTCAACATCTAATTGCAGTTGAGTAAAGGCAGAAATCCATAAGCTCTTAGTCTCCAATCAAACTTCTCAGTCCTAATTACTAAACTTGGTGCTTCAATATCATATACTAATTTACAAACAGTCTCACTTATGCTACATATTTGCTCTGTGCAAATATGTGTCTTCCTATCTTTTGATTCTTTCTTCAAAGCCAGAGATGCCTCTATGGCCTAAGAGTTCTGGAATCTAATACATCGGGGCAGAGGTGGTATTCAGCAGATCCTGACCAGTTCTGGAGAACCGGTAGTGGACATTTTGAGTAGTCCAGAGAACCGGCAAATACTACTGCTGACTGGAGATTTTACAGTAAAGCCATGCCCACAGAACCGGTAGTAAAAAAAATTGAATCCCACCACTGATCAGGGGTGTTAAACTCATGTTGTCACAGCAGTGTCACATGATTTATCAGGATTTTTTTTCCCTTTGCTAAACTGGGTGTGGGCGTGGCCAGTGTATGACACATCTGTCCCACAGACCACGAGTTTGACAGCCTGTAATACATGGTCAGAGTTTGAAACATTAAATTACAAAGGGTAACATTATTTCAAAGAATCTGAAATAATTACTAAGGTGTGACAGAGCCTCAACCCTTAAGAATCAGCTCCCATAAAAGTCCTTTTTGGTTTCTCCTCCTCACTCAAGAAAGAACTGGACATATTCTCTACATATGGAAGTTCTTTGCACTGAAATTGCAAAAAAAAAAAAAAAAAACAATTTCTCACTATTCCCTTGCATGGAGACAGTCTATGGAAAGAAGAGTTTTCCTTCTACTTAAGGAGATTGACACAGGAGGCAGATCTAACCACTCTTTCACACTTTCCTTGAAACCAGGTAAAATCTCATCTGGAATTAGCATTTCTATATGTGTATGTATATATACATCATCAGTAATTCTATGTAACCCTCACTGAATAACAGATTGTATAGAGATTAGAGATTATCAATAGAAAGTAAAGAAGATTATTTTCCATTCTGGCAATCAAACTTGCAGCACAATCAAACTTGTAAGACTATACTATCCAATCTCAATAAAGGAAATAATAACCTTCCTATGGAGTTGAGCTAACAATATATGACATCAGTCACATTGTTGAAGATTTGTCACTGGACAACTCATTTTCTGGCATGTTGATTAACTTGCATTGCAAAATATCATTGGCCGTTCTTTCAAACCTCTACTTTTCTCTAGGTATACTTTTTTTGGGAGGAAGGCCAAAATAATGCCAAGCAATTATCCCATATGAGCTTTTCCTATAAAGAAGAATAAGAGAAGAAAAGAAAGGGCATGCATTAAAAAAAACCATTTGTTCCTGTAAAAAGCTCTTAGTCAATGAAAAAAGAAGCTATGCTTGTTAACATTCTAAAGAAAATCCAATATCCTAAATGAAAATAGTTGAATACATTATGCTGTGATATGATATTATATTCATTACTGGATTTATACAATGCCTTTCTATTTATTTCAACAGTCAAGAAAGCTTATAATAATTAAAAGAAAAAGGAAGTATTTTACAAAATTAATTCAATTAAATAAAAATCAGTCATTACAATAATTAAGATGAAAGGGAAGGGTTTTACTACAATAGGAGCCAATATATAGATTGGGGAGAATTCCATATAAGGCAAGTCTCTTTTGTACATATCCAATAGACAAAAGCCAAGTATCCAGAGCATTTTCAGAGGACCTTTCCTACTCTAAGTAACTGGAGAGTTCCTAGCCATGTCAAATTCAGTTCTGATCACTATCAAAACATTACACATCCTTGCTAACACAACAGAAATGCTTCAGTGCCTTCTTGGTAAGAATTCCTGGCACTAACCAAAACTGAAGACAGACCATGGGAAACATTAAATTTCTATTTGTTTGCACATTATAATAATTGTGCTCCAAAACTGATCTCTGAATGAGATTATAAAATAGC
Source organism: Notechis scutatus (assembly GCF_049901735.1). NCBI lineage: Eukaryota > Metazoa > Chordata > Lepidosauria > Squamata > Elapidae > Notechis > Notechis scutatus. Next base: position 21,229,607 of record NC_142025.1, read on the forward strand.
CCAAAAAGTTAATTGGAGGAAGGCATAGCACAATCTTTACAACCAGACTATTGAGGTATTTTAAATTTAGATGTTTATTTTTACTAAACTTCAGTTGAAGTTCACTGATTGTTTAATTGCAAGATCATTGAAACTGGTTATTTTAATAGAAACTGTGCAGTTGTTTCATTGACTCAAGCATTGCAATTTTTAATGGAGGAAAACAAAATTGACATATGAGCAAGAAAACTCAAGAAAGTTACCATACTAGAAAACTATTAGTAATGGAAAGTTAATCCATTCACAATGGTGAATCAATCTAAAAAGCCACACACACACACACACACACACACACACACACACACACACAATACAAGACCAACTTCTTTTATCCTGAGTTTTTTTATAGTTCCTGACAATCATTTTTCTCCTTTGAATAGTTCATGACAATCCTTTTTCTCCTCTCCCACACCTAAATATAGGGGTAGAAAGAGTCAACCCAAAGCAACATTTAATAATAAAACAATTACATACATAAACATTACATTTACATTTTAGAAATAAGATGTAAAATTGAAAATGTTAACACTGCCAGAAAATTGTCAGAATGGACTGTCAAAATTCCACCTCCCACCCCAGCAATAAACCTCTTTGCAAGTTGATAAGAACCCAGGTGATATGTCAGTAACAGAAGAGATTTATATGACTCAAAAATCACAAAACATCCTGCTTTATAAAACATTGTTTGAATATATTATTTATCTTTGCTTTTATTTACTTGTTTTCCTTGTTTTACTGGAAGACCAATTCACAAGGCTATAAAACATATTAAACTACCAAAAAAAAAAAAAAAATCAGATACAGGAGAGACATCAACAATCAATCATTCTTGCTTAATTGCTATGGAGAAATATTTGAGGGAAAGAAGGTTGTAGTCAGGGACAGAAGTTGTAGCTCTCCTTTGTAGTGTGATTACTCTTGAAAAGTCTTATTTTCTGAAGAAAAGGAGACCTTCAATGAAGCTGTCAATGGAAGGCTTTTCCCTCTTAAAATCTTCTCATAGAACAATGGACAGTATGTGATGGGCAGTACAAGGAAAGAAAGGGGAGGGAAGGGAAGAAAGAAAACCAGAGAAGAAAATACTGAAAAAGAAACAAATATGTGGAGAAATAATACAATGGATAAATGTATTAGATAAGAAACTGGGTTAGGATTACGGTAGGCTTATGCTATCACCAAGGTAGCAAAGGTTCCACACTAAAGTCTTATAAAGGGCAAATTATTATAAAAGACACAACAAGTAGAATAATCTATTGTGCATTCCTTAGGATAGGAAATTTCTGAAGTATGCCAAAATGCAAGTGTGGGTTTACTCTATCTTTTTCCATTATGTGATGGAATGTAGTCTGGATTCTCAAGAGGGAGGGATGTACTCCAGAGGGGGTCTCCAATCTTGGCAACTTTAAGCTTGGAGGACTTCAACTCCCAGAATTCCCCAGCCAGCTTAAAGTTGCCAAGGTTAGAGATCCTGCTCCAGAAGAACAAGAGACAACTCAGTTCAGATAGCTTGCCTGAGTGAAAGGGAGTCCAAATGAAACAAATGTAAAGTGAAACAAAAATTAAAGTTTACATTATAAACAGTCCATATGGCCCCTATAATTAATTATGTAGAGTTAACAATCTGTTGTGTAGCATAAAATTGGCATCTCTTTTTTTCAATATTGGAGTCTGAGAGGAGGAGAAAAAAACAACTAAGGTTTATCTAATCTGCTGTAGAAATATATTAAAACAGGAATAATAAAAAGTAAACAACTATTTCTATAAAACAGGCGGTATGGCAACACATGATCTAACATTCTGACTCTCTCCACTTGAATAGAGGGGACAGAGGTATAGCCTAAATTAGAAGTGTTCAACCTTGGCAACTTTAATAGTAGTGAACTTCAACTGCCAGAATTCCCCATCCCCTGGCCTAGAGAATGCATACATGTCCCCACTCAATTACAGAAGAAGACAAAGCATCAAAGAAGGTTAAATAAAGTCTCCAATGCTTGGAAACAAAAAAAAATATATGGTGATTCTTAGTCATCATATAGCATGAAAACAAAGTTCTGCACTTTTATAGATTTTAATTTTTTTGACTTTCTCTTTGGCTTTAAATATTTTAAATGAAATAATTCCACAATGCCTACATTTCATATGTAACATTCTCATCCATCAGTGGTTAAAGTTGTCAGCCAATGTGAAATGTCCATCAGAGCAGAACTGCATGAGCCAAAAGCTGATTGCATAAAACTAGGCTTAAGTTTCTTATAAGACTTTTCCCAATTTTATCCAGAATGTAACATTAAGAACACATTAGAGCATTCCAGAAACTACCTTAAGGAATTTGGATTGGATTGTCTCCAAAGGATGAACATACTTTTGTACTTATGATTGTGATCCATGAAGCTGGATGTGAACAAAATTGCTTGAACAAAATTGCAGGCACCTGTGTTGTCTTCCTTCTTTCCTATATGAGCCTTTCTTCTAGCATTAGCATAGTAAAGTTGACAATAAAGCTGCATCTAAGCAAAGGAGACCTCTGCCTTGAAAATTATCAAAAGCATTTAAAATCAAATATAAACTGCACATAAATGGGCATGATGTTGAACAGGTATAGGCATATACAGGTAGTTCTTGACATACAATCACAATTGGGAGCGGAATTGGATGTGATATTCTTTTTATTCTTTATTCTTTTTATGCAAATCATGCCAGAATAGCAAAGGTTGTGGTGAATGTATTTTGTTAATTTCATGTTGCTGTATTGTTTGCTAATTTGATTGCTGTCATTTTTCATTTCTGAAGTGTGTGTGAAAGGCTCTAATCTAGACACCCAAAGCTCCAAACATTCCTGGATCAGGGAGGAAAGAAGCCAAATCTCAAAATAAAAGGAGAGGAACTCCTAAAGCAAACGTTGAACAGAACAGAACAGAGTTGGAAGGGATATTGAAGATCTTATAGTCCAGCTCGCTGCTCAAGCAGGAGAACCTCCTATACCATCTCAGACAAGTGACTGTCCAATCTCTTCTTAAAAACCTCCAGTGTTGCAGTGCCTATGATTTCTGGAGGCAAGCTGTTCCACTGGTTAATTGTCCTGACTGTTAAGAAGTTTTTCCTTAATTAGAGGTTGCTTCTCTCTTTGATTAGTTTCCATCCATTGTTTCTTGTCCTGCCCTCTGGTGCTTTGTAAAACAATTGACCCCCTCTTCTTTGGGGCAGCCCCTCAAATAAAAAAGTTGGTAGATTTCTATTAGGTGGAATACAACTTAAAAAAAGATGGAGCTCTGAATGTGTGTCCTATTTCTGAACAGAAAAGAACAAGGTTTTCTTTTAATTATGTCATTGGATGGTAATTTTTCCCCTTCAAATTGTTTTAATTTATGCCGTAGCCACTACATGCTTCATATTTGATAATTGCAGTGGCAAAAATACAATTCAAAACAATGTCCCAAAGGTGCTTTTTCAAAAGTCAACTTTGAAAAACTTTGCTTTTCCACATTTCACTTCTCATCCAAGAAGTTGCTTCAGTTCGGGATCTTCTTGGATGAGAAGCAAAATGTCTTCAAGGAAAAACAATTGCCTTTTGAAAAAGCACCTTTGGATCTCCATAGACAGTTCAAAACAATATGATGATTTAGAGTTGTTTATGGTCATACGAACAGAGATTGTCCACCTCTATCCTAGACAATATATTCAGAGGCTGTGAGCTTCATCTTCTTCTTTCCTTTTAATGGCATTTATTCTGGAGAAATAAGTAGGAAGCTAATATTAGCAATCAAATGTATTCCAGAAGTGAGGGTAAAAGAATTTCATTAACCCACTCCAAACTCCAACCACAACACAATCTTCAAATTTGGCTAGCCTTTCTAACATTTTTGTTCCCAAAGGGCAGTTGGCATTTTTAAGATGGATGTTGCACTCCTGAGCCCTAATTCAAGCTGCCAAGTTTCCTAAGAGAGCTCATGTTTCTTGCTGTCTTATATTACTCATAATGACGTTGGCATCAGAGCCACAGATTTTTCACATCTTTTGTGTGTATTCTGCTACATAATAAATTTCTGATTAAACTGGAAATCAGCTACAATAGGAAATGTCAATGCTCTAAACTCTGCTGAAGGGTGTGTGTCTATTTTGCTTTTCAAATTTAAATCAGGATGTTGCTTCCCAGATTAAGGAGCATGTAGTTGTGTTGCTATTATTTTGCACAGCACCTGTTTTCCACTTGTATCCTGGTGCTCAGAATTAATTTAGGCTCAGACCTTAATGAGTCACTATTGCAATATTGTACTTGCTAAGTATAGCTCAACCTGCATTCTTTGCTGGAAGGCTGAGATGAAAAAATCACACAATGTTTTTTTAAAAAAAATCACAGTGGGATAATTCACAACTTTTGAAAAGATAAATCCAAACCATGGACATCCGTTTGCTTGTTTCCTGGTTTTTATCCTGCCTTTAAGACATTCTTCCCAAATTTGGCCTCCTCCAGAACATAGAGAGATAGTTTGAGAGAACTATTTAAGTTAATGAATCTGATTACTTGCTTAGGAATAATTTTTCTTTATTGATGTATTTATTAATTTATATCCTGCCTTTTGTTCAAGAAATCAAGGTAACATAGACAGCATTTTCCCCCCTCTTATATGTCCTCAGCACAACTACCAAGAGAGGGAAGTTGGGATGAGATAGAGGAAGTGACTAGCCCAAAAGTATTCAGAGAGCTTCCATGGCTGAAGGTGGAGGAGAATCTAGGTTCAGCTTTCATGAATTCATGTATTACCTGTTTCCAAACTGTGGCAGACATTTTCAGCCTCTGCTTCCAATCACACGGTTAAGTATAAACAGTAAGAATTGCATTAATATATATAGAACAGAAATCAGTGGAACTGCAGAGTTGAGGAGAGCAGAGTAAACAGCAGGATGGATTCACTTTAGCAGCCAAGACTGAACAATGAAAGCCTCTGTTTTGTTATGTATGCACTAAAAAAGGGGGTAGAATTTTGATCGCTCAGTTACAGCCATCTTGATTGTTTACACACAGACACACAGAGAGATAGAGAAGCTTTGACAAGGGGCATCCTGAGCAATCCCAAATAAGCTCCATTATTTCTCAAAGCTATGCTATCTCTTTCCTGTATTGTAGACCAGCAGCTACACTTGAGGATCTCATATGCCTTTAATGTATGGGCACTGGTAATTATGAATAAAAACCACTGTATACCAATATTGTTGAAAATTTGTTAGCATCTTGGTAGATTCAGTGAATTGTGTCACTTGATTTGATATCTATGTTTTTGCTTAAAATATGAAATGGCAATCAATTCCCATGAATGTTTTCACATGTCCCTAACATTTATGGAGAGCACAAACAAATACACATACACAGAAAATAACATGGCACATTCTGCATACCAACATTTTACAAATTGGCCCTTTTGAAGTAAATGTATTTGTTTATACCCAAACTTTTAAGCTGAGTGGCAGTAAGGCAAAAAAAAATTGGGTGATTTTTTTTTTTCTGACTGGGAGCTGAACGTTACATGTTTAATGGTTTTCCGCTTCCAAGGCCCCTGGAGAACATCTGGAAATGTCACCGTGTTTCTGAGGGAGAGACTGACATTTTTCAGCCTTTTTTTTTTTTTGGTGGGAGGCTGAGAAGTTTAAATGCAAAAATAGGTGTGTTGTATTCTGTGAAAACTTAAAAGCCTTAGTTTGGACTATTTTCAGGACAAAACAAAAATAATAAATACTGTACTGTAACCATGTATGTAGAAGGAGTAACATGAACAGAAAATAGGGTGAATTAGGAGCTCTCTGCTGCTCATAAATTACACCTTAAATGTCTGTTCCTCTGGACCAATGTTTCTCAACCTTTAAAATTTTATAATATGTCAATTTCAACTCCCAGAACTCCTCCGCCAGCATGTTGGCTCGGGAATTCTGGGAGTTAAAGTTCATTCTTCTTAAAGTTACTAAGGTTGATAAATATTCCTCTGGACTGAATACCTTAATTATATTGTACTGGATCTGCTAACATAAAGCTAATCTTCATTGTTGTATTTTTTAAAGTAAATATTGAATGAAGAGGCTTAGTTCTCGATTCTATATGCTGTCAGGGGCTTAAGCTTAGGAGTTTGTCCTGTTGGAATATGGTTGAATTGTTTCCATTTTTCTTTTAGTACAAATAACAAACATTTAGATCAAAACAATTCCCATTTGTACAAGTTAAACCCACTGCCAAGGTGGGCCCCAATTTGGACATGAAGGCCTCTTTTAGCTAAAAGGGCATGCCTTTTGCTGTTTGGGGGGAATTCACATCCCATTTAGTCTATCATATTAAGAATAACACAAGGCCCTGCTGTCCATTTATCATTTGGCTCATCTCATCTTCCAAATCATCTCATCTCATCTTCCTAAATTCATCTCATCTTCCTAAATTCAAAAGGACTCATTATACACCTTCGTTTATCTGCTCAATGTTTCCTCCCTTCTTTTCAGCTGCCTTTCTCTGCTCAACGGGCAAAGCCTTTTCCCCAGCTGCCACACACAAAACCTTCCCGCCACTGTGACCTACTTATTCTGGCTCTGCTCTTTCTGAAAAGAGTGTAAATAGAAACTTAGCCCCTTGGCACTCTCAGTCGGGCTTTCATAACTTGGTCCCAAATGCGAATAGCACCCAGCTAGACTGCCATTCATTAAATGTGTTAAATGTCAAAACCTTGCTGCTTTCATTCAGTTCTCATGCTATTATTCTTATTTGCATGGGTCTCTGAACACGGGTTTTGTTATTAAAGCCAGTTACATGAAAGTGCTTAGATACTCTCAGGTTTGTATTAATTGAAAGAATGAAGAGCTGGTTTCTACAGTAACCATACAATAGTCTAATTTTGTTATAATTAGCTATTTGCCACAACTTCATGAATGGAAGGAGGAACAAGATACTCTGTAGCTGAAGATCATGCAGTACTTCATTAGTGGGTTATCTTTAAGAAAACAAGATATTCAAGGGGATTGCAGTTTCATAACATAAGAAAAAGCAGAGCTGGTTGAGAAAACCAGAATATGGCATAGTAGTTAAGATGTTGGACTAGAATTAGAGAAACTGCCCACCAGATAATTTTGAACAAATGGCTCTTAATTTCATCTACCCACATGATTAAATAGAAAAAAATGATAGGAGAATGCTAAATAGGCTGCTCTTTATTTCTAGATCTAATAATTATTTAATGCACTGTAAGTCAATGATGTATTTTTATTTTATTTTTTTATTTTCTCAAGGCAGACACATGATCATGCTGTCTGAGGTGATTAGACTTCACATAAGGCATCCTTGTTAAGGTAGATAGTTGGCCTATCTACATAATTCCTGGAAGAACATCACTGGTAGCCATGCATTTTCTCACACAAAATCTCTTGGATAGAAATTGGACTACATGGTCTTTCTACTCTCTGAGTGACAAGATAAATAAAAAGCAAATACCAACATCCATAGTATATGCACAACAGAGTGCAGGACTACTGCACATTTCCCATTCCTTAAACGAATGTTTCCTCAACCTTAAAGTGTGTGGAGTTCTGGAAGTCTACATCTCTTAAAATTGCCATAGTTGAGGAACACTGTCCAAAGTGAGTTCCAGGGATTCTATAACTGATGAACAGATTCCTTTTTTATTCTTGGTGAATGTGTCTTTTCTTTTTATGTACACTGAGAGCATATGCACCAAGACAAATTCTGTTGTGTCTGGAAGGATGGGTCCAAGAACGGAGACAGACTCAGAAAGTAACTACGGCTCTTTATTAGTGACTTCCGATCTGAGCGAACTGCCCTAGCCGCAGCAGCCCCTTTTATAGAGCTGGCTGCGGCTATACGGCCAATGACAGAGGTTTGAGCTTGCCGCGCTTGGTTTGCCCAATCACGGCAGCCTGTTTACCAGCCAATCGGATCAGTCCGGAGCGACCAATCACGACCCGCTGTTAGCGGACCAATCCGCTTTGCAGGCTTTCAAGCCTGCTAGTCCGGAACACCCCTCCCCTCTAGGTTCTGTCTAAGGGGTGGGGTTATATAGTCTCACAGGTAGGCGGGTCTTCTCACCTGTCTACCTGACTTGCGCTGTTCGAAATGTCTTTGCTCGGTCTCTGGTTTCAACGGGCTGCTTGCCGGGAATCCCTGGAACGGTGAGCTGGTTCCGTAGCTGTGACTCCCTTCAGGTGACCTCGGGATGAGTGGTACGCCTCCTTCGTTGCTAGCGCTTGGGCTCACAGGGTTCGCTGGACCTGTTCGGTTGCTGCTACTAGGTGAGATGATCACTTGCCAAGGCTCTTCATCAGCTGGTGAGTATTGTAGGCTTTGATGTGGTGATTGTGGGGTTCTTTCTTCTATACCAGATGTTGGTTCAATTTCGGAACTCCCGATTTCCCTTCCCCCTCTGGTTTCATGGTTAGGGTCACTGATGGGAGATGTGGTTAGCCTGGATCGCAGCTGGTCGATGTGGCGTTTCCACACTCTCCCATCTGTGGTTTCTAGCCGGTAAGAGCGGGGGCCTGTAACTTGAGTTATTTTGGCAGGGATCCACAGAGGGTCACCTGAAAAGTTCTTTGCAAATACAGGGTCTCCTACCTTAAAGGCACGGTGTTTACTGCTGGAGCCCAGGGGTTTCTCCAGGGTGTATGCAGGATGTAGGCGGTCTAGAGGAGATCTGAGTTTTCTGGCCATCAGAAGTTCAGCTGGGCTTTTGTTGGTTGTAGTGTTTGGTGTAATATGCTGGAGAAGGAGCATCCTGGTGACTTTATCGTGGATGTTGCCATGTTCCATTTTTTGTTCTACCATTCACCGCCGGGTGAGCCGGTGATGTCAGTGCGTGTCGTATGCCACGGTCTGCTAAGTATTGTTCAAAAGCTAAGGCAGTAAATTAAGGGCCATTGTCGGATACCAGGACATCTGGTAACCCATGCATTGCAAAAAGTCTGTTCAATTTCTTGATGACCACATCTGTGGTGGTGGTCTTCATTTTATTAACCTCGAGCCAGTTAGAGTATGTGTCTACTGTTATTAGGAAAGTATGCCCTTTTGTAGGTCCCGCAAAATCGATATGGATGCGCGACCAGGGGCCTCTGGGTGTTTCCCATTCGGCTGGTAAGGCTTTTGGTGGGGCTGAGCGTGTCTCTTGGCATTTGCTACAAGTGGTGACCCAGGTTTCAATTTGTTTGTCCATACCTGGCCACCAGGCGTAGCTCCTTGCCAGCGCTTTCATGCATACGATGCCCGGGTGTCCATCGTGCAGTAATTGTAGAACTTTTTTTTGTAGTTTTGCTGGTATGACCACTCGGTCTCCCCACAAAATGCACCCTTTTTGTGAGAAGAGTTCTGTTTGTCTGTTCTTGAAGGGTTTAAAGGTTTCGTTGGGTTCGATTTGTGGCCATTCCCTCTCCACCCAGCCAAGAACTCGTGCCAAGCATGAGTCTTTTTTGGTGTCCAATGCGATGTCTTGTGCTGTTAGTGGAGGCGAGGGAAGAGTCTCAATCTGTAGTGTTGATAGTGTGGGAGCCGGGTCATCAAGGAGTCTATGAAGGGGTTCAGCAACGGTCGCTTTCTGGGGTAGGAAAATGTTATAAAAGTTAATGAGACCCAGGAAGGCTTCAAGGTCTGTTTTGTTTTGTGGTCTCGGGGCATTTTTGATTGCAGCCAATTTCTTTTCTGTAGGGTGAATTCCTTGTTTGTCAAGGAGGTAACCAAGAAATTCAACCCTTTCAGTGCATAACTGGCACTTTTCCTTCTTTACCTTGAGGCCAGCGTCTTGGAATTTTTGTAGGACTGTTCTCAGTCGTTTTTCTAGCTGACTCCTTTTGGGGCGACTATTAACACGTTGTCGAAGTAGGGCACGACCCCTTTAATGCCCTGCAACAACCTTTCCATCAGACTTTGGAAAATGCCTGGTGCTACGCTTACTCCAAACTGGAGTCTGTTACACTTGAACGCGCCTCTGTGCGTAACTATGGTTTGGGCTTCGGCGGTTTCAGCATCAACTGGCAGCTGTTGATAAGCTTGGGCCAGGTCAAGCTTTGCGAATATTCTGCCACCCCCAAGTGAGTGAAGGAGATGCTGGACCACGGGTACCGGATAGGCGCTCTGCTGTAACGCGTGGTTGAGGTGGCCTTGTAATCCCCACAGATTCTCAAGGATCCATCAGGTTTTATGGGAGTTACAATTGGGGTCTCCCCATCGGGCGTGATCAATGGGTTCTAACACGCCTTGTGCAATTAGTTTGTCCAGTTGCTCATCAATTTTTGGTTTGAGAGCAAAAGGGACACGGCGTGGTTTTAAACGAATGGGTGCGATGTCAGGGCGGAGATTAAAGGAGATAGGGGACCCCTTGTACTTGCCTAGATTTTCACTGAAGACTTCTTGGAAGTCCCGGATGAGGGCTGCTTCCCAGTCTTCGTCTACAGTCTGATTGATGCCTGCCATTTCAATTCCTAATGGCGCGAACCACTGTAGACCCAGTAGGTTGGGTCGGTCTCTGTCAATGATGGTGAGAGGTAGTATTGCGGTGTGGTTCTTGAAGGATACCTGGAAATGACTGGAACCAGCGACCGGAATCCGGTTGCCCTGGTAGTCCTTCAATATGAGTCTCTGAGTGCTGAGGTCCTGGCGGCGGATGTTGGGGATCAGCTGCTTCAGGGTTTTCCAGGAGACCATGGATAGGGAAGAACCGGAGTCTACTTCCATGATGCACAGTCGATTCTCAATGTTGACCTCTACACGGATTTTTCTAGTGTCTAAAGATGAGGCGTGTCTGATGGTGATGGTCTGATGTGCTTCTTCCCGTCTGGGTGCACCGGTAAATTTCTGGGTTCTGTTGTACTGGCTCCACTGGTTGTTTGGGCGATCTCGATTGGTGGTGGGGTTGCCATCTGTTTGTCGAAGACTGTTTTCTTTCCGTTTGGGACTTGCTTCTCTTTTATTCCGGCATACTTTAGCAATATGCCCTCTTTTCTCACAGAACCAACAGATGGCGTCTAGGAATCTGCATTCGGATCGTGGGTGGTTTCCACCACATCCGGCACATTGGAAGTTCGATTTATGACTCCGCTGGTCTCGTTGTTCGTGCTCTGACCGAAGTCTGTGGACTTCCTCCTCCTCACTATCTGATGAGGACTCGATGTCTTCATGGTGGGTGGCTGATGTGTATTTTTCTGATGGTGTTGCTGTATCGTTGGTGGGTTGGCGGTTGGCCCCATTGGCCCGGTGCATCCGTGCTGCTGATTTGCGGGTGGCTTCTGCTGCGGTGGCTTCAGCTATTGAGTCTGCAAGGGAGATGTCTCCTTTGGCCATGATTTTGCTTTGGACCGTGGGGTCTCTTAGTCCCAGGACAACTCGATCCCTCATGGCTTCTTCTAGATTTGCAAAGCCACACAACCCACCTAAACTCCTTAGGTCAGCTACAAAATCCCCGATGCTCTCACCTTCGCATTGGTCCCTTTGATAAAATTCATGTCTGCGGATGAGAGTCGGTACTGCCGGTGCGTAGTGGTTGCAAAGGATGGGAGCAAGGGTATCCCAGTCCATCGATTTAACTTCAGCCGGTTTTGCCAGCGCTTTGGCCATTTTAAAAACGGCAGGTCCGCAATGCGTCAGGAAACTGTTCGTTTTTTGCTGGGAGTGGCATCCTTCAGATTGTTGGACTCTAGGAACATCTGAAACCTGTCCATGTATGAGTCCCAGTCTTCGCTGGCTGGATCGAACGGGGCGGGTGGTATAGCGCTGCTGGCCATTCTGCCGATGTCTGCGCACTGTCAGCCATGTGCTCTTGTTGATCGTTGGTGAGTGCTCAGTCAGCTCTGCTGTCTCCGCATCCCATCCTCGTCACCAGTGTTGTGTCTGGAAGGATGGGTCCAAGAATGGAGACAGACTCAGAAAGTAACTACAGCTCTTTATTAGTGACTTCCGATCTGAGCGAACTGCCCTAGCCGCAGCAGCCCCTTTTATAGAGCTGGCTGTGGCTATACGGCCAATGACAGAGGTTTGAGCTTGCCGCGCTTGGTTTGCCCAATCGCGGCAGCCCGTTTACCAGCCAATCGGATCAGTCCGGAGCGACCAATCACGACCCGCTGTTAGCGGACCAATCCGCTTTGCAGGCTTTCAAGCCTGCTAGTCCAGAACAAATTCCTTGTGTGTCTAATCACACTTGGCCAATAAAGAATTCATTCATTCATTCAGGAAAATTCTGCTCCAATCACCTCCAACAGTCATTTCTGTAACACAGCAGATTCCTAGAGTGAAGGAATCCTTTGCTTGTATATCCCTTTAGCTTTTTGCCTAACAAGATAGTTCCTACATTTCTCTCCTTCATTTTCATAGAAATATTCCACCCACAAAATTTGTCTCATCCCTGCTGGAAGAATAAATCTTTCCCAAACTTTGTGGGCATTTCTATTAGAACTGAGGTGGCTTTCACATATAAAAATAGCCCAGAAATTTGAAGAGCTATACTTTGGTCTACAAGTCACAATAAATACACAAAATACCAAACTGTAATGGGACAAGCACACAAATATTAATGGCTTTGGGAATTCAGATAGTAAAAGAATATGTTTTGCTTCAACTGGAGAAAGTAATCTTGTTTAGCTTTCATCAGCTTTTCATTAATTAAAAAAAAGCCCAACTAATCTGGGCTATTAAGTTAATATATCAATAGTTGACCAGTTACCAACAAGAATCTTTCAAATTCATAGTTGATGTAGGGGTTGCCAGATTCTGGGCTGAAAATGTCTGAATAATAGCCAGATAATAACCAAAGTGTTTGTTTTATATGTATCTTTGCCACCATTGTGTGGTTATCTGGAGATTTGCAACCCAAATTTGGTAGCAGCATATCAGCAGAAATTGCACAGTATTCTTTCATTCCTATTTTGTAATATTTTGGCTGAAAATAACACTTATTTACCAACCAACTGTAAAATGCTTTTTTATGCAAAGCTCTTAATGAGTTTTAAGAGAGCTAATGCTCAAGAAAAACAAACAAAACACAGAACACCCACCCACTTTGGCTATGAAGAAAGATTTGGCTTTAGGAGCAAGTGGGGAAGAATTCAAATTGACTAGCATGGAAAGTAGGCTACTGCTGCTACTCCCACATCAGTAGACTGCAAGACATTTTCTCCTTTTGCAGATCCTCCCCCAGGTTTGTAAAAATATCTACTGCAAAGGCCTCACTCTAAATAAGCAGTAAATGCCACATTCTGACAACCAGACTATATTCATAAATAGAATAGAATAGAATAGAATAGAATAGAATAGAATAGAATAGAATAGAATAGAATAGAATAGAATAGAATAGAATAGAATAACAGAGTTGAAATGAATCTTGGGGATCATCTATTCCAACCCTCTGCTTAGGCAGGAAACCCTATACCATTTCAGACAAATGGTTATCCAATCTCTTATTAAAAACTTCCAATGTTGGAGCATTCACAACTTCTGAAAATAAGTTGTTCCATTTATTAATTGTTCTACCTATTAGGAAATTTCTCCTTAGTTTTAGGTTGCTTCATTCATTAGTTAGTTTCCACCCATGGCTTCTTGTCCTGCCCTCAGGTGCTTTGGAGAATAGATTGATTCCCTCTTCTTTGTGGCAGTCCCTGAGATATTGGAACACTGCTATCATGTCACCCCTAGTCCTTCTTTTCATCAAACTGGAGACACCAATTTCCAGTATCGTTCTTTATATGTTTTATCCTCCAGTCTCCTAATCATCTTTGTTGTTGTTCTCTGCACTCTTTTTAGAGTCTCAGTATCTTTTTTACATCGTGGTGACCAAAACTGCCTTTATAATACCTTACCAAGGCATTATAAAGTGGTATTAACACTTCATGTGATCTTGATTCTATCCCTTTATTAATGCAGCCTAGAACTGTGTTGGTTTTTTCCGCAGCTGCAGCAGACTGCTGGCTCATGTTTAAATGACTGTTCACTAGGACTCCAAGATCCCTCTCACAGTTACTACTATTGAGCAAGGTACTACATATACTGTACCTATGCATTCTGTTTTTCTTGCCTAAATATGGAACCTTATTTTTTTCACTTGAATTTCATTTTGTTAGATAGCAACTATTAAACTCTAAGCCAGGGGGTTTGCAGGTCTAATCAAAAAAGTAAAGACGGTTGTCATGATGTTGTGAATGAAACTTTGCCTATACAGTGCATATGCAATGCCTATAAAAACAGGCAAAGCTTTGATTGCATTTTTGTGGTTGCTATTTTGATTTTTGTGATCATGACTACAAACATCTTTTAAACAAAGATTACCTTAGTACCCTGCTTTTACCAACTGTGCAAAGTGTAATAAACCTTGTAAAAACAATGTGTATTAATATGCATGGTGCGTAAATATTAATCTCAGTTAAATGTGTTAAATGTATAACATATTTGAAGTACACATAAAGGCTACTTTATTGGTTCATTCATATTCAAAACTTACCCTGTAGCACAAAGGATCTCAGGTCTGATTTAAAAACAGAAGCTACTGAAAAGCAAAATGATTCAAACAAAATCAAAATATGTGATGACTTTCTGGTCTAGACTTTACTTACCTAGAAATAAGTCGAGTGGCAATCGATACAGAAGGTTAATTGGGAACAAAGTAAATGAGAGAAGTAGGTCTCTTCTTAAAAATAAAGCATAGAATGAAAGATAATTTGTATTTTGTTTCCTGACTTTCCTTGTTTATTTTCAATATTGGTACATTGTTCTTGCAATTAGTTTCCAAGGTAAGGATATAGAATACTCAAAGATGAAACACAATGATTTAAGAGTCCTGGAATATCCCTAAAATCATAAAGTTGAAAGGGAACATTTTGGGAACGGAAGTTGTTCTACCAGCAGGCTTGGGAAATGTGTGATTTTTGAAATAGTAAAAACCTAAATAAAAGGTCAAATGTCATGAGAGTTTTGGTAATCTCTTACCCAAGGTCTCATATAGATCTCATATGGTGATGTGAAATCTCACACCATATTATGTGAGAAAGCTAATTTTTCTCAAAATCTTTTCTAGATTTTGGGCATTGGCTATTCTTTTAAAATGTATTTTTACTTAATTTGGCAGTTCTATAAGATTGACCAAGAATATTGTCAGCCTTCATGCTAAATAAAATGTAGCATGCAAGACTCCATTGTAATTTATGGGTTAGATTTCTTCATATGATTTCTTACCTCAGTATTATTTAAATTGCATGTGTGAGTTCCTGAAAACCAGCCTTCATTTGAACATTGATCAATATCCACTTTCTGTAGATTTATGTCGACTTTCACAACACCCCTGAAAAAGAAAGAAAAAAAGATTAATTTGCATAAGACCAGGCTACCATTTTTCTTTCTATGGAAAGAAATAGAAAAAAGCTGTAGTCCATTTTAAGATCATTTCTGAGAAGTTATGATTAGTGAAATGAAGCATCTCATTCAGTCAATATAGTCACAAGTGCCAAAAGTGTACTAAATATTAATGCCAAAAAATGATACATTCTAGTTGGCTGGTATATCACAGTTCTGCTTTCTTTTACCTTGATGCTCTTCAGTTTATTGGATTAAATAATCATTATTCATCATCTGTGCCCAGTTGAGATTCAATACTATTCGGTGTGTATAGGAAATATATTCCAAACTTCCTGGGAATATTAGGTTGTGGAATACTACATTAATTTATGTTGGTTATACAGTAGCTGTTTATCCAGAAGAGATAATTATAATTCCTAATAATAATTTATCCAATACTATCATTCAATTTATATCCAAATAGAGAGAAAGTAAACTTCCATAGGCTCTTCTGGGTCATCCTAAAATCATAAGTGAATGGAGCAGAATTATTGTTTGGTTTTATGAAGAGAAACTTTCTGTGCCAAAGAATAGTCTGTCTGAGGCAATTTCTTCTTTTCGCATACCAAGAAATAGTAGATCTTGCTTTATGGAATTAACTCTGTTTGTATAGTGTTCTTGATGAGAGCAGAATTATTTAATTAATTGCAGGTGGGTTTTAAATCCCCTTTTCTCATTGGTTCAAGCAAGTGTACAATATTTCTAATGTCAAACCCTGGGGAAATCAGGGAAGGTGAGGTTTTCTACAAGAATCTGAACAACTGTCCATTAAGGGAAATTAGCAGGCGATAAGAGAGGTATTCAAGGTGGGCTGTATTTAGATCTCTTGTGAGTGTGCAGGGACTTGTGACTTATGATTGTTTGACCTCTTACCTCAGGCTCAGCCTGGTTGTCTCCAACAGCAGGAGACTATCCTCATTTAGGAAATCTGGGGCAGACTTCCCAATCTGTCTGTTAATTCTGGGAGATATAATCAAACATATCTGAAAAGTTCATGGTAATGGAAAGCTGGCATGATGAATGGATGAAGATATTTTTTTAAAAAAAAGAGAACCTATTTTTTAAATAGCATTAATAAATAATACCTATGACAAGGACATACCAGAAACTGGTATGAAACAGTCCATACAGGCTGCAAGTAGCCACTTATCAAATATTTACAGGTTTAAAATATTTCTATTATGCATTTTGTTCAAAATAAGTCTGATATTTCACTTTCACTGACTTAGTTGTAACATGAATGTTGACCCATGTGATATTCATTTATCATCTTCCCTACTTTGGAATAAAGATTTTTATAGACAGAAATAATTGCATTTACTTTCTGTATAAGTCCCGTTATTTTTTTCTATCTTCCTTTAATTTTGGAAAGGCCAAAATGTATTCCATAACAATTTCCTAGAATGGACATATGAATTTGTAGCATTGACTATAGAGAAATATGACAATGAGAGTTGTAGGATCATAGGTTAGCCATAGGTCTATGGGTTTTCCTTTTAGGAAGAATAATATCACATGTCCTTTTCGTGTAAAAGGCCTCCTATGCAACCCTATCATTGAAAGGGCTAAATTAGAGCAAGGATTTGCAATCTGTTCCCATGAAAACCACTAAAAATTGCAAGATTTCAGATTTATTATGTGAACAGTTGAAAGATGTCAAAAAGAACCATATTGCTGATACATTAAAATAGAAACTAATGGGACACCCTGCCTCTCCACACCCCACCCCACCCCACCCCACCCCCGCAAAGCTGGAAAAACTCTGCCAGTGAGAATAAACAAAGGGGGATAAGAGAAACTAGCAATCTGCTTTGGAAGAAATTATTATTGCTGGCACTTAACTCAAAACTCTTCATAGCATTAGCAGGAGTTGCATCTCAGAAGCCATTTCATTATTTCAATTTCGATGCTAACAAGGCCTTCTTTTCTGCCCTTGATCCAACACCAGCTAATGATCTATCATCTTCTTTGTGGCTATCCAGATAATTGATACCTATGCAGATAATTACTACCTTATCCACTGATTATTGAGGTTGGTTGGTTGGTTTGCTCCTTACTTGTTTGTGAATTTCACCCTGTATTTAGATCAAGATTAACAGCATGCCTTAGAGCAGGGGTGTCAAACTCAATTTCATTGAGAGCTACATCAGGGTTGCGTTTGACCACGGGGAGTGGGGCAGAGTGGGTATGGCCAGTTCAACGTCACCCATGTGATCAAATGCCACTTTTGCTAGTAGTTTGTTTTGCCAGCATTCTGCCAGCGAAAACGGAGCTCATGAGGGCTGCATGCGGCCTTCCGTTTTCACTGGCAGAGTTTTCACTGGCAGAGGTACCATGGACCGGTCCTTCGCTGTTTCCAGGGCAGCCCCACAGGCCAGGAGGTCTTGAGTTTGACAGCCCTGCCCTAGAGCAAAAAGTAGGGTATACATCTTGTCAATAAATTAAAATAAATTTTAAAATGAATAAAATAATAAATTAAAAACTGAACTACTTCTCAGGAATATTCCTTGCCTTTTACATTTAGTTACATACATACATACATACATACATACATACATACATACATAGTTAGTTAAAGATTTATATAGCCACCTATCTTTCAACCAACTCTGAGAGCCTTCCAATAAAATATTAAAAGACATACAAAATCATATTGAAACTATAAAACTAAGTCAATTAAAATGTTAAAAACAACAAAAACCTGGTGCTAAATCAAACTTTCAATCTAGCCAGGCCTTCAAAGGAAGGATAAAAGGGTGGAGGCCTGAGTAATTTCAGGGGGGAAACATTTCATGTCTTTCACATCTAGACATCTTTATGACAAAGCTACGTTTATAGGTTTATAGGCTTCCCCAGAAATGAACTTGAAAGATACAACTTGGAAGGTTGTAACTGTAAATTTAAGTATAAAAGAAAAGCATCTTATTGCTGGAAAAATAAGTTTCGATCAGAAACTTAGTTTTCTAGAAATAAGATGCTTTTCTCTTATAGTTAAATTTCAAGTCCAGCTTTGATTGACCTGCCTGTATTATCTCTTTCTGGTTTTCCTATCTCCCATTTAATAGAAGGTAACAACTGTAACAACTGGTTAGCACACTCCACATATTGAAAGTGCCCTAGAGAGAGTCATGCTTGGAGACTTCAGGATCATCAGACTCACAAGATATTCACCCAGAGTGCCAGAAGAACTGCACATGAATTTGATTTCTCTATTACTTATCATATAAAATACTGATCCAAAAGCAATGTACAACTTTAAATATAGACACATTTTTAAATATATATATATAACAGTTATAATCAGATTGTGAATGTAGAATGTAGAGTATAAAATAGAGTCCACCAAAAGTCAGTGAAGAAATAAATGGAAAGGGAGATGGAACCATTTAATGGAGTTGGATAATAATATGAAATAAAATACTATAATGCTTTAAAAAAAGAGTGAAACCATCTTAGCAAAGGTAGAATGAATATTTGTACACAAAAACTCCCTTTCATCTCCTAGTAACGTTCAGAAACACTCCCAAAAGAAGGACATTGCATCCTCTGGTCAATGAACTGACTCACTACTGTTGAAAGCAATTTCCTATCTTCTTAAGAAAAATAAATTCGGAACTAGGTATTTTTCCAAATAACATTCCACAAATGGGAGAACTGCTAACTCTAATGCGTAATAACCTCTATGGAATTTCTCTGAAATACCAAACAACAATGCATTTAACCTCTCTGCTTGTTGTTTGTCAAGAATATTTCCCAGGGGTACCACCTGTAATGTTGCAGAAAGCAATCAGCCAGCACATTAGCAGGAAGCAAATATTACACTCACAAAAAGAATCATGATGAGTTTGATCAAACCATTACTTCGTAGATGTAAGACAGGTTGGTCCCCAAAATCTTAAGAGTCTTTCAAAACTACTAAATTGTAATGTTTAATGTGAAGACGGGGTGAAAGAAGTTTTGATGGATTGGATTGGATAACTAGAATGCCAAAGGACTCTGAACTGCAATTTGTGATGCCATTAAGGATAAATCAAACAGAAATATCCCAAAATACAAAAAGCAAAAGAAAGCAAAATGGCTTCCTACTGATAGGCTGTAAACAACTGAAGAAATGTAGAAAGCAAGAGATAGCAGAGACAGAAGAAAAACTAAATGCTAATCTCTGGAGAGAAAAAGACAAAGACTGATATCTAAATTAGCAATTCAAAGAAGGTGATTTGGAAGGACAAAAGTTTTACCTAAAATTGCAGAAATAAAGAATACCCCTTATGCGTAAAAAAAATTAAAAAGAAGACATAAAGAAAATCTGACATGAAGACAGTACAGTACAAAAAAGATCCTTAAATCAGTGATAAGTATAAAAGTTTGATCATTTATTGTGGAAAGTGAAGTTAAATAGCTACTAACAAAGCTTCAAGATGATGAAATACTAGCAAAACAGCTTAAAACCTTATAGAAAAATGCATTTAAAATACTACATTTTGTTTGTAAACAGACATGGGAAAGACAGGGGAAGCTAGGAAAGATCTATTAGGAAATATTTGAATACTAAAGGACATTGCTAAGAAATGTTTATCAAACTACTGAAAAATTGCCTTGATTTCAGATGCTAGTAAGATTTTACTAAAGATTTAGCAATTCGCTTTTCTAAAATACATAGAATAAGAACTTCCAGATTCACAAATTGAATTTTAAAAGGAAGAGGAGCAGAAATCACATTGCTAAGATCTGATGGTTAATGAAATGAAGAAGAACGTTCCAAAAAGGCCAAGTTTTCTTTTATTGAAAAAACCTTTGGACTGATTAGAACACAACAAATTATGAATGCATCGTCTATTTTTGGAAAAAATTATGTGATGACAAGAAAGTAACAGAATTGAAATTTGTACAACTAACTGCTTAAAAGTGGGGAAATCTATGACTGTATATTGTCATATTATTCTCTAACTCCTATAATGAATACATCGTAAGAAATGCTGCAGTAGAAAAAATAGAAAGTGGAAGTAAACATTTTTAGAAGACTGGAAGCATTTAAAAAGTAATTTAAAAATAGTAATTTAAAAGTAATTTCAAAATGCTCATAGAAAACAAGGCAAATTAATACTATCACAGTTAACAGAAGCATGAGCTTATGGGAACTCAAAGAATAAATTACTGACAGACAACCTTGGAAAAAAAACGACATCTTTCAAAGATTTGGAAGCAACTGAACAAATAATGTCAAAAAGAAAGAAATTTTTAAATAAATTGGTGCTAGCCATACAAATGGTATTTTATTAAAATTTGATTATTTGATAATATTAAAATATTAAAATTAATTGAAGTAGCAATTAAAAGAAAAAAGAATTAATTACAACAATTAATTAAGTACGACAGTACCTAATTTTTTTCGAGTAAAGGATTTTACTTATCGTGCAAAAGTCAACTGAAGCTGATTAGAAAAAAGTTGACCTTTCTTATGCAGTATTCTGGGACACAGAGGCCAGACCACAAGGGCATTGTTCCCTTTCATTATGGATCTCTTGAGACCAATGTTTCTCAACTTTGACATGTTTAAGATGTGTGGACTGCAACTCCCAGAATTCCCCAGCCAGCAAAAATATTGCTGTAGGCAATAATATTTAGGACAATATATTATATCTTGTGCCAAATTTATAAGCCGTAACAATATTTATTTGTCTTGGCTTTTATCTGCATTTCAGACCACTATCAAAACTGTGGAACTGATCTGATTCATTTATTTACCTACTCATGATGGAGTTCTTGGACAGTTTATCCCAAGATTGCAAACTAAATATTCAAAATACAGTCATTCAAAACAGAAATTATATCCTATGTATATTTCAAAATCAACTTTATTTTAGAAAGGAAAGCTCAAGTATTTATGTAAAAGGCTATGGAAATGTCTCAACCTCAGCAACTGTAAGAAGTAGATTTCAATTCCCAGAACCTTGGAAATTCTGAGAATCAGAGTCCACACTTCTTGAAGTTTGCTGAGGTTGAAAAATATCTGGATAAGAGATTAGATGGGTCTCTCACATCATTTTGAAAAGATTAAAAAGGAATAGGAGAACTTTAAAAATAGGGAGAGGAATATCTGAAGAAAAGAAACCCCAACAAAAGCAACTTCTGTTGTAAAACCAAGCATTTTTCAAAACAATGTACTGGGGAAGCATGGTTTGCAGAAATTAGAGTAGGGAAACAATAATTTCTGAATCTAAATCCATAAACTGTGAGGGCTGTAACACCTGCAATTTATATGTTGCAGCCCTTCTGAATTCAGTAATTGCTTTTGTCCTAAGAGGATCCTTATCAAACTTTGCACAAAGCAGTAATTTGGGAGAATTAACATGCTGTCCATATTCTTCATTCTTCTCACCTGTTATGTATACATAAGAACATACACATACATCTCTAATTGTTCGCAGATTTGAAGATCTACATTTTCTTACCTACCTTTGAATACTAACTTTAGCCCTACCCTAATATACCCCATACCTCATGTGCTGGATTGCAATTTTCAGAATTGCCAGATGATTGGGAAATTTGCAATGTATAAACCTAATGCACCTAGAGGGTGCCAGGCTGGGGAAAGCTGTATTAGTTCAGCTAGAAAAAGAAAACAAGATCTTCATATACGTCACACAAGCTCTATGATCAAGTGGAATTAAAAACAAAATGATTTAGTTACTAAATGAAGTGGGTGTACTATTAGCAAGTGCTGTCTTGATGTTTTGTTAAGGATATGGAACATTGGCTGCATGATAACTAAAATTTGGCTTGTCAGCAGCATCAAATCACTCTGACATTTATCTAGCTTGAAAATGCTGCCTAGCAAAAATCAAATCTCTACTATTTGGTTATAAAATAAATTAAAAAAATCATGGTAGTTGTAGATTATCTAAAAATCCCAGAAGACTATTTTTTCATCTTAAGGCTAATAAGCATTCCCTATTTTTATGTAATATTATAATGCTAATACACAATACTATAAAATAATATTTTATTTTATGAATTTAAGGAAAATTTTCAGGGCCAGTAGACAAGAATTCATTATTTGGTAGCAATTAATTAGAGCCAGTTTAGTATAATGGTTAAGGCAGCAGACTAGAAACAGGAGACCAAAAGTTCCAGTACTACCCTAGGCACAAAGCTGGCAAGGTGACCTTAGGTTTGTCATTTTCTCTCAAGTTCAGGAAGGAAGTAATGGCAAATCACTTTCAAAAAACCTTGTCAAGAAAACATCAAACTTCTCCAGGCACCTTCTGAGATTGGGACATGGAAGGGGAAAAAAAGCAGATTACAAATTAACTGTTTAAACATTTCAGAATCCATGATATCACAAGAGTTTGTACAAGATGTTAGGGTACATCTGTAGAGTAGTCTGCTGATCACAGAACAGGTGGATACCTGCAAATCAACAGTTTACCCAAAGCCCAACTGATCAGTCTATAATTAAATTAGGAGTTGAACTCAGCACTTTCTCACATAGCCTATAAGTAATTTCTGGGATCTGCTTTGCAAGATGTAACACTGGCCACTTACTTAGCAAACTTCTTTAAAAGGAGGAAAAATAGGGCAGGTTATCAATAGCAATAGCGCTTATATACCACTTCACAGTGCTTTACAGCCCTCTCTAAGTGGTTTAAAGAGTCAGCATATTGCCCCCAACAATCTGGATCCTCATTTTATTGACCTCAGAAGGATGGAAGGCTGAGTCAAGCTTGAGCTGGTGAGAAGTGAACTGCTGAATTGCAGCCTGCAGTCAGCAGAAGTAGCCTGCAGTACTGCATTCTAACCACTGTGCCACCACAGCTCATATACCTACTAATCATGATGGTTTCTGGTTAACTGGTCCCCTGCTATCGTCTGTCATTGATTGGGAAACATAAGTGACCAAGGGCTCATGATCTATTTGTGAATGTTTCAGAGGCAGCTGCTGAGCAAAACAGCTGCTGGACAGTAAATATTATCTGAAAATCAAGGGCCTTTTAAAAACTTCCTCCTGTACTGAATCCCCTAAGCCATACTATTCTGCACACTGTTTGGCCAGCCCATTTTTCATGCTGCAAAGGACTTCCCACCAGACAATAAAAGAGACAAAAAATAACACTTTTCTACTCATTATGCAGTTCTGCATACTATCCTGATGAAAAACAATTGGTCTGCAATGCAAAAATGTGGGGTGATACAAATATGGCACAGAATGGAAGGAAATATATGATCACAGTGATAATTTATCACATTTACAGGTGAAACTCAAAAAATTAGAATATCGTGCAAAAGTTCGTTTATTTCAGTAATGCAACTTAAAAGGTGAACCTAATATATGAGATAGACTCATTACATACAAAGCAAGATAGTTCAAGCCGTGATGTGTCATAATTGAGATGATTATGGCTTACAGCTCATGAAAACCCCAAATCCACAATCTCAGAAAATTAGAATATTGTGAAAAGGTTCAATATTCTAGGCTCAAAGTGTCCCAGTCTAATCAGCTAATTAAGCCATAACACCTGCAAAGGGTTCCTGAGCCTTTAAATGGTCTCTCACTCTGGTTCAGTAGGAACCACAATCATGGGAAAGACTGCTGACCTGACAGTTGTGCAGAAAACCATCATGGACACCCTCCATAAGGAGGGAAAGCCGCAAAAGGTAATTGCAAAAGAAGTTGGATGTTCCCAAAGTGCTGTATCAAAGCACATTAATAGAAAGTTATGTGGAAGGGAAAAATGTGGAAGAAAAAGATGCACAAGCAGCAGTGTTGACCGCAGGCTGGGGAGGATTCAAAAGTGTTTGGGACTTTCACAAAGAGTGGACTGAGGCTGGAGTCAGTGCATCAAGAGCCACCACACATAGATGGATCCTGGACATGGGCTTCAAATGTCGTATTCCTCTTGCCAAGCCGCTCCTGAACAGCAAACAATGTCAGAAGTATCTTATCTGGGCTAAAGAAAAACAGACCTGGTCTGTTGCTCAGTGGTCCTCTTTTCTGATGCAACTTTTGCATCTCATTTGGAAACCAAGGACCCAGAGTCTGGAGGAAGAATGGAGAGACACACACTGCAAGATGCTTGAAGTCCAGTGTGAAGTTTCCACAGTCTGTGTTGATTTGGGGAGCCATGTCATCTGCTGGTGTTGGTCCACTGTGCTTCATTAAGTCCAGGGTCAATGCAGCTGTCTACCAGGAGATTTTGGAACACTTCATGCTTCCTTCCGCAGATGGGCTTTATGGGGATGCTGACTTCATTTTCCAGCAGGACTTGGCACCTGCCCACACTGCCCAAAGCACCAAAACCTGGTTCAATGACCGTGGGATTATTGTGCTTGATTGGCCAGCAAACTTGCCTGGCCTGAACCCCATAGAGAATCTATGGGGCATTGCCAAGAGAAAGATGAGAGACATGAGACCGAACAATGCAGAAAACTGAAGGTCGCTATTGAAGCATCCTGGTCTTCCATAACACCTCAGCAGTGACATAGGCTGATAGCTTCCATGTCACATGGCATTGAGGCAGTAATTACTGCAAAAGGGGCCCAAACCAAGTACCGAGTACATATGCATGCTTCTACTTTTCAGTGGTCCGATATTGTTCTATGTACAATCCTTGTTTTATTGATTGCATGTAATATTCTAATTTTCTGAGATTGTGGATTTGGGGTTTTCATGAGCTGTAAGCCATAATCATCTCAATTATGACAAATCACGGCTTGAACTATCTTACTTTGCATGTAATGAATCTATCTCATATATTAGGTTCACCTTTTAAGTTGCATAACTGAAATAAATGAACTTTTGCACGATATTCTAATTTTTCGAGTTTCACCTGTATATGCCATTTGCTTTCCAGCAACTCTCATCCCAGCACTATGCCACATCATCTTTGATGTGAACAACCTTTTAATCTAATGATTTTTTAGCAAAACAGAAAAGTCGTACTTCAAGTGAAAATTCAAGTGGGTCTAAAATTGAGTCAGTAAGTGGCATGTCAGTAAGTGGGCACATCAAGGCCCACTTGACCTAACATATCAACCCAAACAAAAGAGTCTATTATCAAATTATGACCTACTTCATACTCTTTCCTTTGCTGAACTTTCCAATTGTCCAGCTTCATTCACAGAATTTTATCGGATGACTTAGACAATTATTTCCCATTTATAACTTCCCACTATGTTCCTGCTTTTTCTGCTAGCTATTTTTCATAGTACAGAACAGAGGAAGGACTGCACAATGTCTTTGGACTATTGTGGTCTTCCCCTAGTATGATATTCTCTAAATATCTAGATTTCAACTTCCAGAATTCTCAGAAATGGTCCAGTGAAGCCAAAGAGTTCAAGTCTAAACACCTGATTTCATCGAGGTTGGGAAAAGTTGGACTGGTAACACAGAGAAGGAAATATTTTGGAATTGTCACTTGCTGTGATGGACAACCTTTATATTTTTAAGTGAATAAGGATCATATCAGCTTGCCAAAGGTCCAAAATGGATAGATCAGCTGGATTTTCCATTATTTCCTGGATTAGAGGAGAGTTTTAAGCTTTGTCAGGTGTATTTTCAGACTTATGCTAACATTTTCATATGCTTCTGGACCTTCATGATGTAGGAAATCTTGCAATTATATTAGTAAATTTGGTGATGCCATATGATTGGTGGAAATTTGAGGCCCCAGAAATGAGCTCAGGGGCTACTTTTGATCTTTCAAAAGTCATAGGTTGCTGCTCCCTGGTCAGCAATTTGGTCGAAAGCCACAAAATACAAATTTATGCAGCCCATAAGCAAAGCTCAAATATATACAAGAACTTCACAATTACTATTCATAGCTGCAAGGTATTGACCCAGCATAATAAATTTGTTTTACAGAGCCTGGAAAATTGCCTTATCCAATTACTGGTGTTGTGAATGGCCACACTATTCTTTTACTGTAAACATTTGAACTTTGCATAGGTATCTCACTGACTGAAACACTTGTACTTGATGGACTCATGGTAGCACTGTGGATTTTTTTTTTTAAAGCACCTCTGTCAACAAAGATAACACCATGCATCCAATGAATTGGGTTTTATTCCATAAAACCATCTGCCATAACGAATCTCTTTGAGATCTTCTGGAATCTTTACAGTATATTGGTACAAGAAATGAATGCAGGGTTTTCCTCTCTAGAAAAGGACCGCTTTTCTGGGATCTAGCTTATTTTCTATTTAGATCTTTTGATCCCTCAACCAGAACCACATGTAAAATGGTATAAAATGGATATTGACTTGCAGAACATTAGAATGCTGAGTTCAGCCTGGGAATTTATTTTTAGAACAGACACAGGAGCTTACAAACAAATAGAGAATATATAGGTAGGCACACAGAGACACAAACATGCATTTAATTTATATGCTGGTGAAGTGAGCAGAGGAAAAAAGAGAGGGGAGGAGATGGAATCAGAGGGGGGGATGGAGAAGGAGAGAGATAATTGTTATACTTAATAACTTATGTTTAGGTCCTTATAACATATACACTTATTCCTGTAGATCAGAAACCATTGCTTTTTGTTGCAAGTAATCTGGATTTTTGCTACTTTCTGCATTTAAAACACATTTTAAAGACAAATATCATCACTTCATGGAATTTCTTCATTTTAAAAACATAGTAATTCATCATTTATAGCCTCTATTCCCATAAAAGTCTATCAGTATGCTCATCTTTATCTAGAAAGAAAATTCAATGGAAACAATTGAATCTTTTTCCAAATACTACACATAGGATCAGGCCACATAAACTCACACTTGGAAATCTGGGGTTTTAATGCCACAAGCTGCATTAAATACTTGTCTAAGAAAATCAAGCTCAATGCTTTGCTTTGAAAACCTGGCCTAGAATAAATCATTACTGACCTTTAAGCAGTGGTTGGTTGCTAAAATGTGAATAGCTAGGATTAAGTCCTGCCAAATTTATTTTACAGCTCAGTCTAAGATTTTGAAAAGAATCAGAAATGACTGCCGGGCACAGCAGAAATTGGATCAAAGCTTAACCTAAAATTATGGACCTATGGCCTAGAGGATGCTGGGATATCTAATTCAACATTGGAAAGTGATTCACTATGGCTGGAATTGACCTATAGAAATAATTGAGCCTAAAGGTTTGTCCTTATGTATATGACATTACTGGGTTTAGTGGTTATGTTTTAGTTTGGATTTTTCTTCTGTGGAATTAACACTCAAGGGATTTGAGATTTAAGATTAAACAGTTTGCTCTCACACTTCAGACCTACAATAAACCTAGAAAACTGTCATCTTCTGTGGTGTTAGAGATTTGAGCAAATGCAGGGGTGGGATTCAGCCAGTATGGACCAGTTCACACGAACTGGTAGTTCCAGCGATCAGTTGCCCCACCTACCCACCCCTGCCCTAATCTGTCCTTTATTTCCTTGTTTTGAAGCCCATCTGATTTGCATGGCACAGCAGATTGTCGCCTCTCAGCTGTTTCACTCACCGTGGCTGCAGCAGAAGATAAGTTTTAGCCAGAAATGGCTGTTTTTAGAATACTGCGCATGTGAAGTTCATGTGCATGCGCAAAGTGTGGTCTCACTGAACTGGTTGTTACACTGGTTGAATTCCACCACTGAGCAAATGTACTTTGAAACTTCCAACAATCACTCTACATCAAATATTGCAACCTTCATGAATATGAGTTAGTTGCCAAACATCTGAATTTTAATCATGGGGATGCTGCAATCATCCTTAGCGTGAAAAACAGTCATAAGTGACTTTTCAGTGCTGTTGTGACTAAAGATGGTCACTAAATGTTGTTAAGGATTAACCATATCAGGGGTCTTCAAACCTGACAACTTTAAGACTTGTGGACTTCAACTCCCAGAATTCCTCTTCTAGTCATGTTAGCTCAGGAATTCTGGGAGTTGAAGTCCACAAGTCTTAAGCTTGCCAAGCCTGAAGACCCTTGAAAGACCCTGAGAGATTCTAGGACTTGGTTACCCTGAATTTCTTCCCACTTTCCCCATCCAGCTTTTAATGGGAAGTCTCTTAATCTGGGCCTCTCCCTGGGAAAACTCTGTGTTGCCAAAGCACTCCCCTGCTGCTCCTGCTGGTGCGAACCCATCACCATCTTGGGGGGAATCCTCCTGCAGGAAAAATGGCCTTCTTCTCTCCTGGTCTGTCCAGCTACAGCTTTATGAACTAGCTGGTTGGATACCTGACCCAAATATCAGTGGTAGACAAATGGGACCATAATTTTCTTCCTGTAGCCGAGGCCAAAAAATTGCCAATAAGAGTCAGGGACATAATGGCAGACAGAATGATAGAGTTAAAAAGGACCTTGGAGGTCTTTTAGTCCAACCCTTCCATACCTTTCTGGTCACAATGCTTAAGTGAACCCCTGAAGTTGTTAGTAACACCGTTGTAAAGTGAATCCCCATTAACTTTGCTTGTCAGAAGGTCACAAAAGTCATCACATGACCCCAGGACACTGCAACTGTCATAAATATGAGTCAGTTGCCAAGCATCTGAATTTTGACCATGTGACCATAGGGATGCTGAAATGATATAGGGTCTCTACCCTGGCTGTCCAGGCTCTTTTTAAGAGCCTCCAGCGATGGAGCACCCACAACTTCTGAAGGCAAGCCATTCCATTGATTGTTGACTGATCTCATTGTTAGGAAATTTCTCCTTAGTTCTAATTTGCTTTTCTCCTTGATTAATTTCTATCCATTCCTTCTTGTCTTGTTTTCTGGTGCTTTGGAAAATAGGTTGACACCCCCCCTCTTCTTTATGGCAGCCCCTCAAATATTGAAATACTGCTATCATATCGGCCCTAGTCCTCCTTTACACTAGACATACCTTATTCTTGCAACTGTTCTTCACTGTATGCCAAATTGCTTCTATAGACCTGAAGGTGGTAGAACACACCATTACTGCCTTTATCTGGGGACTGTTTGCTACCCCATCTCTATTGATCCAGCAGGATTATGTTCCACACAATTTTTCAGTTTCAAGATTGCAACAATGGTTAAATTTTTAGCAGTAAAAACTGCTTGGCTCAGTTGAGTCCTCTAACTACTTTCCCAGTATGGTTTCCCCTCCCCCCCAAAAAATTAAACTTCTAATACCTTAAGTAAGCATGATCCATTATACACAAATATTTGAAAATTATAAAAGACTGAAAAATAAAACGTAGTCTCATAAAACTCCTGAAGAGTCAGTCCCTGAACTATGGAGAAACACTTATATGGAAACAATAACTCTTAACTGGAGGGAGATGAAAGGTCATTGGCAAATTGTACTCAACAAAGAAGTAGAAATGCTGTGGGGCATATCATGAACTGGCCACTATATTAAGACATGTGGAGGATATAACTCGATCATTCTCCTCAGTCTGCAGTTCATCTTGTACTAATATCATTCTCTTCCTCTACTAAAACTCAGCAGATGTATTAACACTATTATCAGTGTGCATTTTAGAAAGGACAGCAGTCTTCACTATAAATAAATGTAATCAAGCAGAGTGTAACATTGCAGACTTATGAATTAGTATCCACCTGCAGAAGGGAATCCCCAAGGAAAATTTGGGACCATTTGCCATTATATGTTCTGAAATCTATCTTGACAATGAGATTATGTTAGTTTCTAATGGGCTTTCAGATATATTACATGGACCTGGGTATAGCTAGGAATTTCCCAGTAACTGAATCAGAGGAGCTTGTTATTTTTTACATATTTTCTTTTTCTTATTATTGCTTGGCTAATTTTACTAGCCAGGGAAACATAGCTGAGATTGAATATTTCTTTACGCAGGTAGGTAATATTTGTCTGTAGGTAAGTTTTGTTAGATGTCAAGACTGAATATTATCATATCTTCCTTCATTCACGTATATAAAAGCCTCGAATTATTTTCTCTTTGATTAAATTGAGTCAAAACTATTTTCACCTAAGTGATATGAGAATGAGCAGCAACTCCTCGCCCTATTCAAAGAAATTGCAATGAGAGCCAAGAGAAAGTTTGGGCACTTTTGATGGAGTAGCCTCAAAATTCCAAGTGTTTTTTAGCTGGCTAGCTCACTGCACCCATTCAGAAAGAGAAGGAGAGAGAGAGAGAATTTGCCACAATGGTCTGTGCACTGGTAAACTCCCATATGGATGATATAAAAGGTGGACCATAAAACTGCCATTAAAGATCACCTGAAAGTTTCCATTAGGAAATCACTTATTAAAACATTGGAATGTTTTTCAACCTTAGCAACTCTAAGAAGTGTGAACATCAATTCCCAGAATTTCCCAGCCAACCCTGGATTAAGACATACAAGTTATATATTGATTAGCTTTGTAACCCACCTTTTGCATTAGAGCTCAAAATGTGGCACTAAAGGGGCTGCTTCCTCTTTTATTGCATTTACAATGACAACTCTCTGTGGAAGTTTGGACTGAGAGAGAAAGGCTTACCCAGAAAATGACCTTCTACCATTGAGGATGGACTAGTATCAGGGCTTTCCAGGTACCAGTCCAGATCTTCATTAGGGAGATTGTCTGTTTCCAGGACAAGTCCAAATACTGCTTTAATGTCCTAAATATTTAACAAAAGTACCCAAAATAATGTCTCTTCAAATCGTAACTCATCCATCTTTTAAAAGCTATACAGGAAGTTAAAAGCTTTTTCTTCATTGTGTGGCAATAAATGATAAAAGTGCATTGTTTGTACCTACCCCACAAGGCAAGGTGCAACACATATGAAATAGAATTAAAGAATTTAGAGTCCATGGATTTGCTTCAAAGATCAGAATTTTTTTTTTTAAAAAAAATCAAAACAATCCTGTTCTTGGTTTCACCCCCTCCAAATTCAGAATTCTAGCAATGCTTTAGATCTTTAAGCAAAGATTTATTTTACTACTGCTTATTGTTAAACACCTGGGCTTGATTGATTTCTTGCCAATCAGATCTTCCTACCATTGCCCCTTAAATGTGAAGACAGCTTGTTCCCTTTGAAAAGAGAAAAATTAAAATAATAATTTAAAATGTGCAGCACATTTTGCTTTACATGTTGGAGCTCCGAGATAAGCTGGAAAGGATATCAAATGTTGGTGCCTTCTTTATTGAAAGGTTACGTCTCTCCTTCCAAGCAATGAAATGGGAAAGAGCAAATCAGGAAGAATTTTAATATGTCCCTAACAGATGGTGCACAGAGGCTTTTTTGAGAAGGAATAATTCAGTGCCACATTTTTTAAGGGGGTAAAGATGAATATTTCATTTCTTTTACTCTTAAGAGACTTACCAAGGGAGTTTGGAGATGTTTTAAAGCATCATTATCATTCAGTTACATTGAGAAAGAGAAATTAAAAGCCTATTTTTGAAGGCATGTGTGGTGATTAATAGTAATAATATAATGACACAGGAATCTTTTCCCCCTTTGTTTTTATTCTTTCAGAATATGAATGGATCACCTTAGTTGAATTTTCTGTTTTTTTCTATTAAAATTAGAAAGATAACAAATATATAATAAAAAATAAAAGAATAAAAAGAAAAAATAGTGCAGAAAACGAAAAAAACAAAAGAAAACAAAAGGAAAAATAAGACTATATATATATATATATATATATATATATATATATATATATATATATATATATATATATATATATATATATATATATATATAATAAACGAACGCTAATACAGAAGCCTGATGATGGCAGATGAGATTCTGCCGAAACGTTGCTAAAACTTTAAAAGCACAACTATAATGATGTGGGAAAATACCTGAACAAAGCTGAATACCATACATGTAAGTACCCATAAAAACTTAAGAAAAATATATATATATATATATATATATATATATATATATATATATATATATATATATATATATATATATATATATATATATATATATATATATATATATACATATATACATATATATATATATATATATATATATATACATACACATACATACATACATACATACATTTATATATATAGACTTTCTCCCTCATAAGAAGTATAAACAATTTTAGCAACTTATCAATTCTTTTAAGATTCAACACTCTTCTCATATCTCATATTCATCTATAAACAAATATTTAATATTTAAACAAATATTTATGATTCAGTCTTGGTTAGCAAAATTCTATTTATCAGAGATAATAATATACTGCAGTTATTTTAACATTGATCAAATAAACCAACTTTATTTTCTCTCTGTTACTTTTAACAATAATTATATTTAGACCGTTCAAATGCTGTAGGAAAATTATCTAGGTCACTCTTTTAGTTTATTATTTCTATACCTTAATAATTAAGACATCAGCTGGTTTCACTTGTATATCCAGTTTAGCATTTCTCTTCCATGTCATTCTTATAGCCTTTTACTTTTAAAGCCACTTTCAAATCATTCTGTGTTTTGCCTGATAAAAATATGTTCCTCTTCCATTGCATCTTTTAAACAATTCAGCTATAAGATTCAGCTAGTAAATATACAGAAAAAAAAATCCTACCTATTATTTATTTATTTATAAAAGCAATGCACCACAGACTCTGTTACTAGTTCTGGGTGGCTTACAAGGGAAAGGAAAACAAAGCTGACATCCATTAAAAGATACAAAAATAATAATGACCCTACCCAGCAGTTGTAGCAAATAAAGAATATAAAAATTTGAACAATGGAACTAAATGGCCTTGCAAAAATAAATAATTCTGAGCTCACTCCTAGATTGTAGTACCTCAGAACACAATAAGGATTCAATGAAATTGTTTCAATGTGGTTTAGCAGAGATCTGTGCAGAGCTTAAGAACTGTCCTGCCAACTATCCAAGGTTGTCACCAAAGCCACATTTTTCACCAAAACTGACCCATACTTACCAGCTGTATGTTTTTATAATTTCAGTCAAGTCTCCTTGCCATTGAAGCTGTCTGAGTCCCTAAAAACCACTAAATGTAACCTTCTCCTTAAAGGAGATTGCACTTCTGTCCAGAACAGAAATATGTTCTGAAACCTAAATTCTGCCCCTCTAAATCCTGGATTTAGTTTTATCTCTCAAATCCAGTTTTTTAAAACCTAGATACCTACAAAGATTGGGATGATTTCCAAAGACTGGATCCAGAAAAGGTATAGTTGAGTATCATCAGTGTATGGATGATAATTCCAAATCTGACATCATTCCAAGTGATATCTTTCCCAATATAAATCTAAGTAATCTTATCTAAGAAAAATGGTGCAAACTATTCAAAATGGAGCTCGGGTGATATATGAGCATTGGCCAGAACTTGAGTTATCAGCCTAATAGCTCTTTAATGATTTATATGAACAGAATGCTCCTCCTGAGAGGCACAGCAATGAAACCTGCATTATGTCCAGCTGGATTTGTTTCTTAACCTATTCTACTATGACTCTGCCTGCCTTCACTGTTATGAGCATGC
This sequence comes from Notechis scutatus, assembly GCF_049901735.1. Classification (NCBI taxonomy): domain Eukaryota; kingdom Metazoa; phylum Chordata; class Lepidosauria; order Squamata; family Elapidae; genus Notechis; species Notechis scutatus. Next base: position 21,263,412 of record NC_142025.1, read on the forward strand.
ATGGCCATTCTAAACTCTAAGATACTGGGCATTCAGCAGCTACTGTGCCAAGCTTATAAGGAGACTGTTATTCTATGCATTATTCATGCCACTGATGGAGTGACAGTCAGCTTCAAGAAAACTTCTTCAAGAACAATCTGGAGTCGAATAGAATCTATAAGCCACTGTGAACAGATTAATTTAACCTTGTGCATGTCCCTTTGCAATGGAGCAAACTTTACTAAGAATGGTAAAGCCTGTCTTTCTGTGATCCAAGGTTTGAGCAACCTGCAGGAGCAGATTTGGGTGATTCCCCCATCCTGCTTTTGTAAATTCCCAGAAATTGTGCCCTTGAGTTTCAATAGCAAACATTTCACAAATGGCTGCGTAATTTGCCATCACTGGAAAGAACAAAATGGTATGTCTGTCATTTATAGATCTAATATATCAGCTTGCCTAATAGTAATGCCAGCACTGGCACAAATTTTAAAAAAATGAGGTCGCTAGGAACAGACAGAGCATTTCCAAAATTCTTTCTACAATATCTATAGAACAGCAATGCAGGATACTCATTTTTCTTTAAACATATATTTACTCACTTATTTAAGATCAGATAGAACAAGATTAATCTAAATAATCATGTGATCTTAACATGATGAACAAAAAAACCCTTAAGTATATTCATTTTATTTGGTTCTTCGATGAGAGTCCACCAGGGAATCAGAGATGTAATAATAATCAGAGTTTTGCCAAGAAAATTATATGAACAGAAGCTGAAAGAAGTTTCATATTTGGATGGGAGACCATTAGAAATCCAACGCTAGGGCTAGATTTCGAAGTTTTAAAAAAAATATCCCAGAAGAAGGGAAAGGAAACCAAATCCATATGATTGCTTTAAAAATGATATGGACCTCTCTAGCTAATTCTATAAATTAAGCTTGACTTGGGGTGGTGTTCCAATCTATCAGTCTTACCAGGCAGATAAGCAACATAAACTAAGAAAATGGTCTTTTTACTTTATTATAAAGCTACAGGACAAATGTCTTGCAACCTGAAAGAACAAATTTCCTGATAAACTAGGGAGGATCTCTTTTGAGCTTCTTGCCCTGCCCAGTATCCAGCATTGGGCTGTATGGTCTCATTTATCTAGCTGTTCTTTAGATAGCATCTCTTCCCCCCATCCCCTAAGGTCTTCTGCACATACCATTATACCATCTTAAAGCCAGATTAATAAGATTTATCTGAAGCATGGCTATCTCTGTTTCACAGTTCATAAATATATAATGGGATAATTTAGAGCTTTGTAAGTATCATCTCCACTGGCAGGGAAGAAAGAAAAACAAGGAAAGACAACTATTTTGCTTCCCTTCCCTCTCTGGCCAGCTCCATTGGTTAGTGACTCTGAAGGGAAAAAATAAGTCCTTCTGAGAATCGTGGATAAAAAGTAAGAATATCAGTTTTAAAGACAAGTGTAATCTCTGTAGACTAATATAATCCAGCAGAGATAACTCAGAAGAGATCCAGTAGAGAGGGCAAGGGTCCCATCAGGTACGGGCTTCATTTGGTAGGTCCAGGGTAGAAAGCAGAAGCAGAGTATTATGGAATACTCTTCCCCTTGAAATGAAGTTGATTTCATCCGTTTTATCTTTCTGGAATTCCCTTAAGACCTGGCTATGTTGTTAGGTCTCTGGACCTGAGGGAACTGATGAAATATTAAGATGGCTCCAGTCAGGGGTGGGATTCTACCAGTTCGCACCTATTCGCTAGACCCGGTTGTTAACATTCTAAGCAGTTCAGAGAACCGGTTGTTAGAAGAAATTACTGGCCTAATCCTGTAAGGAAGGCAGGAAGGAAACATTCTGATGTTGCTTACAGAAACTGTCTCTCCGTTAACCCTTATTACATTCTTGGAAAGACTAGGCTTCCTGTCTCAGGAACTTCTCTGGAGTTCTTTTCCCCTCCTTTGCTGGTACTTTGCATGTGTGGAGTGACCATTTAAAGTTATAATGGTACTGAAAAAAGTGACTTATGACCATTTTTCACACTTACGACTGTTGCAGCATCCCCACAGTCATGAGAGGCCAGGGAAGGAGATGCGTGCCTCAATGTGAGTGATATTGAGCCAGTAACATGACCACTAAGCCATGTCCACCCAGTCACATGACCACCAAGCCATGCCCACCACCTAAACCACGCCCACAGAACCAGTTGTTAAAAATTTTGAATCCCACCCCTGGCTCCAGTACAACTAATATCCACTCTTCGCCTATTTTTTCTAATTTTTAGTTGTGTGCCTTTGATGAGTTTAAATGTTTTTAATAATAATAAAGAATTAATATTAATACTTATTTGAATATATTGTTTTTAGCTGTGCTCTATGCCCCCAGAGTCACTTGTTTATGAGATAGGCAACTATGTAAACATGATAAATAAAAAAATAAAATCACAATTTAGCTCTGAAGGAACCTAACTGTAACCATTTCTGCAGAAGTTATTCTGAAATAAATGAAAACAGAAAACAAACTACAATTCTCCAGTGACTTGTCTATTTGTAGAAAACTACAAGGTGAATCTTGGGGTACTAATGAGCCCCCTCTTTCACACTTATCAGATTCCCCACTTTACTTGATACATTGCATTTTAAGGAAATAGTTTTTAAATGAGAAGACCATATGCTAGAACACAAAGTGCCACTATCTCCAATGTTATTTTTATTTCCAGGAATTCTTCTGGAACCAAGGTCCCATGTGAGGGAGAAGGAGAAGCTTAAGATAAGAACTGCAAAGAGCAATCATGCATCAAGTATTGAACTAGGCTGTTCAGATCAACCAGACTGTGAATGGGCCAGTCCGGCCTGCCAATGTTCTAGGTCTCAAAATTCCATTTTTTTTATTGATTACATTTGTGTGCCATCAAATCTTCCAAGGATTCTCAGTAGTTTCCAAAAAAATCCCAAAATGAAGTATCCAAGTAATCTATCATTCATAAAATATCCAGGTAAACATTCCAGATGAATTAGTGTATTGAATACAGTTAGATCCACTAATAATACTTGTACATGATCTTTAAAATGGACAACATAGTCAATCAATTCAATTAATTCAGTTAATAATGATCAAATAAGAGCAAGTCCTCTCTGGTCTCCTTAAAATAGCTCTTGAAGATTGAGAACCTGTGCAGTCATAGAAATCAAGAAAGGTCCACCTCATTCCAAGGTTACATTGATATTTAGTCTATTAAAACAGATACGTTGTTACATGAGTTTATCATAAATTGGGAAATCAATCACAAAGCATGTTTTTTCTTCCTGGGAAAATCATTGTGTCTAAGGCCTCTTCTATACATTTGGCTGGCCCTTATTTAGAACTGATGCCACAACACTATTCCATGGCTTTGCAACTTTATAATTCAGCTAAATGAATACTGCAAAGATTATTTTGAAGCATTAAAGCTAAAACTTCAGACCAGGGAATTTATCTTTGGTGGGAACTCATATCAGATTCTTGCTTTTCAGCTACCTCTGCCACTTTTTTATGAATCTTATATTACTGGAAGTGGGCACCATATGGTCTTGCCACTTTGCCACCAGGCTTCTTAAACCATAAAAACAAACACGGACAAGAATTAATGGATGCATGGATGGATAGATGGATGGATGGATGGATGGATGGATGGATAGCAGCTTTTGTATTTGGTAAGTTGTTGGGGTGCTGTTCAGGTAATGAAAAATCCTGAATATTGAGAAAATAATAGCAGTTAAGACACTTGCAGGATGCCAAAGGAATATTTCTGGGATTATGTGATGAAGCTACTGATAATGCCCTAAAGGAGACTTTTAAAAAAAAATTTTTTGCATCATCAATCTTTAATTCTGTTTCTCATCATAATTTCAGTTTCACTATAAAAATATTGATGGATCTTTCCTATCATTGCAAACTACTGTTAACATGAGTGGTTGTGAAAAGAAAAATGTTTGCAACATTGCTGCAAAATTAAGAAAAAAATGTTTCTCAAATTAGAAAAACTCTCCAAACATAGCTCATGTATATTCTAGCATTCCTGAAGAGTATCCCTCCAAGAAAACAGGAACAATGTTAAAATTTCTCAGTTATGTTTTTTTCAGATAATATCTCTGAGTTAAGAGAAAGAAACAATGTGTTGATTAACTGTGCTGTGGCAGAGATTAAACTTTGTAACTAGAAAATATTTTGCAGTTGTTACTACAATGACCTCTACTGGGCAGTTGATCTGCCCGTATTACATTAACAAAGTTTATAAGGCTGGATTACTATTCAAACCTCCACAGCCAATATTGCTATTTTAAGAATGAAATTATTATTAGTAATAGTTATATCCAAAACAGCAACATCAATGGAATTCCACAGCACATGACTAGACTTTAATCAGGATATACCTATGCAAAGAGATATCAGAAGTGGGGCATCTACAGAAATAATGATTGAGCAGTAATCAACCCACTCTTTTCATAATGGTAAAATTTATTTGACTTTCATAAAAGATTCAGCAAAATTAAACTTTGCAATTAAAATTGAAGGATCTCTTATGGTGATGCCTCCCAGGTTATGACTTATTGACAAAAATAGCAAGAAGCCAAGAAAACCTCAGTGCAACTGAAAAGGAGGAGAGGGAGGGAGGGAGGGAGGAAGGAAGGGAGGGAGGAAGGAAGGAAGGAAGGAGGGAGGGAGGGAGGGAGGGAGGGAGGGAATTACAAGGGTGCTTTAATCTGGATCCTTGCATGGTGCAGGAGGTAGGACATAAGGGCCTATATGCTCTTTTGAAATTCCACCATTGTATAAAAGGCTACTTTGCAGCCTTTCATTAAATAGGCTACCCCCAAATAACTCTCATGAAATGTTTGAAAGTTATTTGGATGATTTTAATATGATACTGGAGTAAAAGTACTACAGAGTGTGAGTGGTGCTTCTCAACCCCTTTGGAATCTTTAAAAAAAGCTATTTAAAGCTTTTCTTTAAAGAGGTTTCTATTTAAATAGGCTTGAGCAAATATGCAGGACATTGTCATAGGTTTATGTAAATATTATTGATTATATACCAAATAACAAGCATAATGCTTCACTCTGACCAAAGCAACATACTTCTGGAGGAAAGTCTCTACAAATAACTTGTGTGTGTATGTATGTATGTATGTGTGTTTGTGTGTGCGCGCACACACACACATACATGCACACATACACATACACATGTACAGTACAGGCAAAATCTCTGAGCATCTACAACAATGAAGGGGAAAAGGCAGAAACCAGCAAAAGGGCTTGAAGAAGCTGAAAGATTAGAACACTTAGAGGTAGCTCACAGCTGAATCCGAGATGTAAGGATATGCTTGTGTTTCTAAACAGCTTTCTATAAGCAGGAAGAATGGTTTCCTTTCCTAGTTGAAATGCCTGACCAATTGAAAGCTGGAGAATGACCAGACCTGACAAAGCCTGTTGTTTGCAGCTCAATATCATAAATGTTTTCACACAATATATTCAACCAGGTCATGTGGTTAATTTATGGTCCCTGTACTATGCAAACCCAGAAACGGAATTAGTTCAGTAACCAGGTTAATCATTTTGTGTAAATATAGCTAATATATACCTCTAACAATCCATTTTTGTGGTTGTTAATATAATGGATATTTCTATGGGCCCCATAAACTGATATTTGAAAATGTAAATACCAAGATTATAAATTGGGGGGAGGGGGAGTTAGTTTAAACTGTATAAGACTGGGCAAAACATTTACTGCTGATGCCCAAATCCAGAATAAGTTAACTATTACTATGATTACAATATTGGATCTTTGAGATCTCCAAATAAAGCTGGACTACAATTCCCAACATCCCAAAGCATGGGTTATCCTGTTTGGGCTTCTTCAAAATTGCTATGGAACAATATCAGGAGACCACAAATTTTCCACCCTGTTATAGAACAAACCTTGTAAACAATGTGAGACTTACTTTAGCGAACTATGCTGAGTATCATCTTATTGTAGCTAGTGACTCAGGGTAGACTGGATTAACTTCAGCAAGTTTTACAATCTATGGAATTTAGACCCAATAAGCTGGAGCACAACTCTGGCATTTTACTTTTACTTATAGCAAGAGAATTCAGCTACTGATTGCACACTCACTGCGACTTCAACCTATCTTGAAGAATCATATACTTCCACTTCAATTTTTCTTAAGCTTTCCATGCCTGATTATATGGGCTTTTCTCTGCCATAGTAATCCCACATAAGAGTCCATGGAAAAAAAATGCCAAAGGACTTTCATCCCTTGAGGAGTATGCTGCTAACTTCAAACTGGGATGTGTTTTTTTTTTTTAAAGGAAGCTTCTACATTTTTTAAAAAGGAGATGTTTTGCATTAGGAAGTCCATTAGGAAGTCCTAAGAATATATCTTACAAATATATTGCAAATATATAGTCATATATATGCCTAAGAATAAATTCTACTAGTTCCATGGAACTTATACCTTGCCATATATGTGTAGGATTGCACTACAGATTGCTAAAGTAATATTATTTACAGGCTAAGACTAAGGAAGATTGGCATCTGTTTGTTTCATATTTGCTACTCTTTATTTCTGTTCACTGAATTAATCCTAACTGAAGACACTGTTAACTCAGATGTACTTTTAAAGATCAATATTCTAATAAAATTCATAACTCCTACCTGAATTCAGGAGGGAGATTTGGCTGCAACCCATAAAAAGCAGCAGACAATGTAACTAGCCAGGTAGGTTTGTAATTTCCATCTTCACACTCCAGGTACGGGGAGGACCACTTGATATGACTTTTCTCTGCAGGGTGATGACCATTTCTTTTTTTCAAGCTGCCTTCCTGGGCCTTAGAGCCAGGATTTGAGACTTTTCTATGTTGATGTGGCTTCCACTTGCGTTTCAGACTATGGAACCACTCAGTTTCACTAGACACATTGGTCAACTGATGAGCCATTGAAGATAAGTCCTGCAGCAAGATCTGGCTATTCTGCCGACTGGCTTGGAGAAAGATCTGAGGGACAGAGGATAAGGGCTCTAGGCTGAAGGTGATGGCAGCTCTGGAGATGTTGGGATCTCCTTCCAGCAGGCTTCGGATCAAAACTTGGTACCATTCAATGTCTTCCTGCAAGTTCTGCTCGCGGGATTTGTTACTCTGCAGAATCATGTTGAGAAAGTTGATTGCATGGAGGAGAGTATCCAGAGGTCCGTGCAGTGAGGGGTGTGAGGCCAAGCGAGACTTTCCAGTCAAGCTAGTCAGCTCATAGCGCCCAGAGCAGTTGGCCTGTTTCAGTTCCCAAGAATCACCAGTATACAGGAATGAAGCCACATTTTGAGGGATCTCCTGGGACAGTCTCTGGGCCAAGACTAGGTTCTCTTCCCTTGATCTGCTCCAAGGAGAGAAAGGAACACCTGCCTTCTTGCCATGATTATACACAGTTGACTTCTCCTTCGTTGCTTTCCCTTTACTAGGCTCCATGGGTCCTTGGTTGGCATCAATCACATACCTCAAGTGAGCAAGGAGTAAGATGGGAATAACCCACAGCAAACCCATCTTTTCCATTCAGCTAAGGAAAACGTCTTCCCTTAAGTTCCCAACCCAACTTCCAATTTGTTTTAAAAATGTGAGTACTTCAACAGCGTTGGCAAAAAGACAAGAAAGCAAAATTCGTGGAGCAGGATGCTCCAAGTGAACTTGGGGATTGGGGAGGGGGCAAGAGAGGGAGGGGAAGAATTTGAATCACCTGTAGCAACGGTCCAGTGAGCTTTCTCTAGTGGGGCAAGTTCTGGCAATTATGCAGGCAGCGCCTGGCTCGGAGACCAGGTTACATCGCGCCTGGCTACAGGGAAAAGCTACCGTTGGCCCGCTTATGTTTTTATATCCCCCATCCGCTGCTGACAACGCTTTCAGAAGGTATTTTAAAGACCTGCTTCGCGGTCCTCCTCTCGCTGCCGCTGCTGCTCCATTCTCAATCAAGCGGCGCGTCCTCCCGCTTCGCTACCCAGCCGCGCGAAGCATCCAGACTCGCTCTCGCCGTCTCCGGGCATCGCTCCCTAAGGGGACAGACAGACAGGAGAGATCTGCGGTTCGTACACCGGGCAGCCGAGAAGAAGAGGACTGGAGCGAGAGTAGCAGGGCCGGTGCGGGACTTCTGGGAGGGGATGTTTTTCGGGGGCAGATGCCCGGTGGCCGGAGCGGCGGGCTTTCCCAGCTCAGCCTCAACTCCCCCTCCTTCCTCGCCTGTTAACTAGACAGCTCTGCCCCACATGGCCAACCCCTTCTTACCTCCCCTCCCTTCCGCAACTCGCCCTCATAGGTGAGCTCCGAATGCCTTGAGCGCTCTATGGTCGCCTCAGCTGTCAATCACGAGGCAACCACTAGGTGAGCAGAAGGGAGCTGTCCAGTGCTGAATCTCTGGGAGGAGGAAAGGAGAAACAGGGGCTTCATGTCACCTTGCAGAGGCTGCCTTAGAAAGAATACCGGCGGTTTGGCTTGGAATTGTTTGAGATGTGTACCAGGAAAGACATGGAGAGAATTGGCAGCAAAGAGATTGGATGAAGAATCCTATTATCCACCCAGTTTTAGGCTTCAATATTAAGGCATAAAAAGGATGGACGCAGAGTCCTAAATTAATTTTTTATACACTGATGTCCCAGAAAATAGTAATTGGGATCACTGCTCTTTATATAGGCTTAAATATGATATTAATTAATTAATTAATTAAGAAACCAGGTATAGATAATCAGAGACCAGGAAAACAGAGACATCTACTGGCTGAAGTTTTAAAACTTTTTACAAGATAATAAAGGAGGCAGAAAAATAAAATAGTGTGGAATAAAAACGTATGTTGAGTTCCAGGGAAAATGTTCAGGCTTCCCTTCCTTTCTTCTTCTAAATACTTGAATGGTGTGTAATGAATGCTGTTGTTTCCGTCCACTGTTTTGGTGAAAGCAGACAAATTTTTATGGGAGTGGCAGAGGAATAGTAGTTCACCTCCCCAGAGGGAAAAAATGGGACTACAGCCAAGCCTATGAATGCCTATAATGTTTGTTATCCTGTAATATGTTTTTAAACATCTAAAATTTCCACATCTTTTAGGCATGCACTTATCCAACCATTATGTGTTATAAATATGGGGTGTTTTCATATCCAAGGCATAATAAAACAGATTTAAATCTCACTGCAGGTATCTGAAAAATGTGGAGTATTGCAGATTTGTGTATCTAATAGTTAATTAAAAGAGATGAGTTTGGAGAAAGAATGCAGCATGTAGCAAAACATGAATTAAATTTGGGAATAGAAGAAAACATTAGAAATGTAGGGTGGATTCTTTTTTATGAAATGGGATAGAGGAAAATATGACAAGCTTTCAAGATCCTATTATTGTAACCTATATCAATAAAATAGAGTTCCATTTATATTCAAGTATGTTTCCTGATTTGCCTAACCCAAAGGGCTGATTAGTTCAATGATTCTTAAAGTCATTCAATTCCACATGCATTTTTTCCCCATCTTCTGACTTAGTTTTTCATACTTTCAATACTTAAGCTACTTTCTGATATTAACATCATGCAGTCTTACACGTCTTGTGAGTCTCTGTTTACATTGGTCTACTTGTTCTAATGTCCTTAAGAGATTTGCCATACATCCATGAACTATAGAACTTTCAGCAAGTTTCCAGATATTATTCAAAAAAATCACAAATAACATATATCACTACTGTATTAGAATGGAATTTTATTGAACTTCCGGAGTTCTTAATCCGTTACAGGGAAGAGAACGGAAGTAATGCTCTCCCTTGTATTCATGCAATATAAATTAGCCTATTATATTTTTCTTATTCTAGTAAAATAGTGTTTCTCAATCTTGGCAGCTTGAAGGTGCATGGACTTCAATTCCCAGAATTCCCTAATCAGCATGGGATTGCATCTTCATCTTTTAACTTTTATGATGATGTGATTTGTTCAGTTGAGTTCAATTCCTGATGATTGTATGGGTCAGGTCTCTCCACATCTTGTCACCTTGCACTATTTCCTTGAGTTTGTCTACGCTGTGACTGGTGTCAGCTTTGATAGTGTCCAGTTCTTTGAAAGCCTGGTTTCCTTCTTGACAGCCTGGTTTCCTTTATAAGTGTGTAACAGTCAATGTAAGTAGACTGGAAAATCACAAATCTTTGTTCTTATTCAGAAAGAAGTAGAAACAAGAGCAAATAAATGCAATCTGGACCAAAAAAAATGATAATATCCAATGCAATATTGCTTTTCAAATTAACTTTCTTTAATGCTTTGCTTAGCTTTGGCTTATTGTCTCAGATAAGTGAAGACTCTTGATTAAGAGGATGTGCAGCCAAATTTTACAGCAAGCGTATGCAATCTGTACCCTGCAGACCACATGAAGTTCTGCAGTGCTCTTGAGTGTGTTTATAACACATTATATTGTTCACACATTATAAAATTCCATTTTTATATCTTATTTAAACCGTGAAAAACTAGATTTAACAGGCAAAGGATGTAAACTTCCAGACAAAGGTACACAGAATGGTCATTTCCCATTCAGTTTATATCTTTATTTCTCTTCCACCACCACCCCTCCAATACATCAAAAGTAGCAACTGTTTTATCCCATAGTTGCAGTCCCCTGAATTAAATTTCCTGGGTATTATCCTCACTTAGAACAATCTCCTCTTTTTTCCAAGGTATTGTTTCATTCCACTTTCTGTTTATTAAGACTCAGTACTATACTGTAATGGTCAGGATGAACTGATGTGAGAGGAGGATATATATATATATATATATATATATATATATATATATATATATATATATATATATATATATATATATATATATATATATATATATATATATATATATATATGGTGTTCGGCTTGGTTCGGGTATTTTCCCACGTCATTGTAGTTCTTTTAAAGTTGTAGCAACGCTTCAGCAGAATCTCATCTGCCATCATCAGGCTTCTGTATTGTGTCCATCTCAGAGTCAGACTTTTACAGTGGTTTCAGATTTGAATTTGAGGCTGCCCCAAATTCAAATCTGAAACCACTGTAAAAGTCTGACTCACAGACGATTACAATATAGAAGTTGATGATGGCAGATGAGATTCTGCTGAAACGCTACAACTTTAAAAGAACTACAATGACGTGGGAAAATACCCTAACCAAGCCGAACACCATACATGTAAGTACCGCGAAAACTTAAGAAAACAAATATATATATATATATATATATATATATATATATATATATATATATATATATATATATATATATATATATATATATATATATATATTGTTCGGTATTTTCCCACGCCATTGTAGTTGTGATTTTAAAGTTGTAGCAACGTTTCGGCAGAATCTCATCTGCCATCATCAGGCTTCTGTATATATGCAAATCTAAATTTAATTCTGAATTGGTAAAGGGGATGGGAGGTGACTATTTATCCTTTTTGCCCTGACTGCATGCTTGCTTAAGAGTTCAGGAATTCTCATTTTGGACAATGTAGCCATTAAAGGTAGCAGAATGATAACTGCAGGCATCCAATAAACAATTCTCTATCCAAGTTGCCTCTGAGTAATAAATGGAAGGCTGCCCCAAAGAGCATAAGACTTTGAAACAAAATTCATTCAAATCCTGCATGGATTTTCCAGCAGGGGATAAAATGTGTTAGATAAATTGGCTAATAAAGGAAGTTCGATCTGATACAAACGTTAAGAACACAAAACTCCTTATGGAAAATGTTTTTAAAACAATATTTTCCCAACATTTATCCTGCAAAAGCTACAAGTGTGACACCTCTTCCAAAGGGAAATATATAGAATAAAGGGAAAGTGAAGACGACAAAAACAATTAAAATAGTTCACTGCAGAATGGGCATTTCAAAATACTTTATGCTTTAAAAAGCTGTTTTATTTTTATGGTGCCAAGAAGGAAATGGCATCTGACAACAAACAGCTTCCCGTATATCACATGCTTTAAATTCCTGACAAATTGTAGCAATTAATTATTATACACCTTCTGGATGGCAACAATTTTTTCTTACCAGATGCACAAAATTAAGCTCAGTGTCTAAGATGTGGAAGCTGTTTTCACCTCGTTCTGTCAGTTCCCTTATGATGTTCTCTCCCTTTTCTAACAACAGCTATATTTGTGAGCTGCTAATTAAAAAGGAGGACTTTTTACAAAGTTGAAAGCAAAGCTGCACTGAAGAGTCTCTAAATAGAGCTCATCAAGAGAAGTAGCAAAAATATGGAAATGTTCAATGCAGAGGAAGAAACAGAATTTCTGCAGAATATTTTTCAACATTATTTTTTCAATTATGTGAAAAGGAAAGGTGAAGGGATTCTCCAAGCAATAAATTGGAAGCAAGAGAAAGAAAAATATAGCAAATGTCTACTCTGCAGAATGCAAGCAAGATATGGAAAAGGATCACAGAATTTTTACTTGATTGAAAGCCTTACTTGTCCTTTAATACCATGCCAAACTCAGCATTCCCAAAAGTTCAGATGAAGTGAAGACAAAAATAAATAGAATATATTTAATGTTATCACTGAGTGATGAAGATTCACAAGGAGAATAAAAAAACAAGATGCTAAATCATCTAAAACAATGTTTCCCAATCTTTAAGATTTCATTTCCCAGAATCTCCCAGGCAGACTAAGCTGTCCTAGTCTTTAATCAAATGAATGTGTATTTGCTGAAATTTTGTTCTGTTCTTGCATCATTTTACTGCTGTTTTATTTTATTAGGAACTACCTGGTTGAAAAGGCAAAACAAATGAACTATTGCCTACTATGTACATGTTAATATATGAATACCTGCATGCACACATATTTGGTTATAGATGTTATATGATTTAGAATAGAAAAATAGCTTACTTTGAATTAATCACAATTGAGCGAGAAGAGACTTTGGAAGAGACCCTGTACCCATGATGGCGAACTTATGCACGAGTGCCACAAGTGGGACACAGAGCCATTTGTGCTGGAATGTGAGCTGCAGGCAAACGTACCTCACTGCGCATGCGCACGCCTCACAGCTAATTTTTTTCCAGTTGGTTTGAGGCCTTTTTCGGCCTCCCAGAGGCTTGGAAAAAGCCTCTGCAAGGCTTTTCAGGATGAATTATAGGCCCGTTTTGTCACTTCCTGTAATACCGAAAGTGATGAAATTGGCCTATAATTCAGTCTGAAAAGCCTTGTAGGGCTTGAAAAGGCTTTTTCCAAACCTCTGGGAGGCTGAAAAGGCCTCAAACCAGCTGAAAAATCAGCTGTGAGGCGCAGTACAGGTAAGGGGGTGGTGGGGAAATTGCACATGCATGCGTAGGGGGCGTGGGGATGGGAGGCGCGCATTGCATTCTGGGTGCTGGCACACAAGTCGTGTGCACTAGTGTGCATGCAATTTTTGGCACAGGAGTCCAAAAAAGGTTAGCCACCATTGCCCTCTATCATTTCAGACAGGTGTCTGTCCAGTCTCTTCTTAAAATTCTCAAGTGATGAAGTACCTTCAACTTCTGAAGGCAAGTTGTTCCACTGGTTAATTGTCCTATTGTTACAAAGTTTCTCCTTAATTTGCTTCTCTCCTTGATTAGTTTCCATCCATTGTTTCTTCTTCTACTTTCTGATGCTTTGGAGAATAAGTTGACGCACTCTTTTTTGTGGCAACCCCTCACATATTGGAATACTACTATCATGTCACCCCTAGTCCTTCTTTTTCTAGACAAGCCATGCCTAGTTCCTGCAACTGTTCTTTATATATATTTTATATATTTAGTCAGATCTTTAATCATCCTAGTTCACTCTTCCCTGCACTTTTTCCAAAGTCTCAGCACCTTTTTGAAATGTGGTGACCAAAACTGGATTCAGTATTCCAGCTGTGGTCTTACTAAGTTTTTTTATATTGATCATCAATAAATTCATCAATTTATCAATGATAAATTATATAACTTCATTCATCATTGATCCATTCAAACCTAATGATTAAAATGAAATTGAAGATTGGAGATCATCTTCTTTACAATATGATAAATAGATGATACATTATCCTTGTCTATAGTGTGGCAAATCAGAGCAATTCATGGAGGGGTTATATTTTACTGTTGGTTTGAAATTTTAAGTGATTTTTAATTACTTTCTCAAATATTTAACTGCATAGCTATTGGCTATTCATTTCTTCTGTTATGTTGCAACAAGTAATCTGCAATTAACTAGTAAATATCTATGATATTTGCTAGGAAAACCCCTCTGGACATTAGAGCAAATAAGCCAGTTGTTATAAAAAAATAATAATGGAAGAAAAATATAAAGATAGAGCAAACTGCTTTAATTAATAGTCCCTTGTTTTAATTTCAGCCATTTTCTGTTCTCTCTTTCTTTTTGCAACATTAAAAAAATAAATCTCAGCTGACTCACAGCTTTGTTTCAGTTTTCCACCAGAATAAATTTCCATTTCATAAGACCATTACTTCATAAAAACTTGCCAAATTTAATATTTATGATCATCACATTGTTTTTATGAGCTGTTAGCAGAGCTGTTAATTCTTATTGAAAGCTAAAGACAAAAAGAAAACAATTTCCCATACTTTAAGGCACATTTTCCCTCTACTTGTGCTTGAAAGTTTTATTATTATCATCAAAATGCTGACATATATATGATATATTTGCTAATTGGTCAACAGACTGAAGTTATCCCATATTCATATTATGAAATTAGTCATGAACTTAGCCTTCCTTCCTTCCTTCCTTCCTTCCTTCCTTCCTTCCTTCCTTCCTTCCTTCCTTCCTTCCTTCCTTCCTTTCTTCTTTCCTTCCTTCCTTCCTTCCTTCCTTCCTTTTTGTTTCCCTGGTTTCCTTAATAGGACACTTATACAATTCTTCCCTAACACAGCTGCCTTCCATATGTCTGGATCAATACTAGAATTCTCAACAATGGTTATGTTGACACAGATATGTTAGGAGTTGAAGACTATGTATCTGGAGGTTGAGGTTGAGTAATGATGCCAGGAGGAATAAATGATATTCCAAAAGAAGAGAAATATGTAGCTCATGTTTGGATTGCGGAATCCTTGGTGCTCTCTGAGCTTCTTTGCTCTTATACATATCCCAACTAGATAACAATACCAGTGCTGGTAAATGTGGGGTTTGCTCCTTGTTGATGTACAACAGCTAGGAGATTCCAGGAAGCTTGGTATTCAGACAATCAGCCATCAATAGACACAAAATGATGAACCACATTTACATAGCATTCAAAAGAGACAATAAAAATCTAAGAAGAAAACAAAAAGATCAGAATACCTCATCTCCAGCAACTAACACCCAAATAAGCAGGAATTAATGTTGATAAATAATCAAATAGAAAACAGTACCCTAATCTTCCCAGGAAGAAGCCACACTGTTCACCAAAATTGTCAGGGCAAACTACTGTACATAAATATGGTGCAAACTCCACACTCACTAGCATTGATGATGTTATCTAATTGGGTAATGAAACATCTGCAAGAAAACAGCCAATCTCAAAGTGCACCAAAGACTCCACAAATAAGAATGTGTACAACTGTGAACATTTGATACAATTTTAATCACTGCTTGTCCTTTCCCATCCATGTCATTTCATGTTGCATGTGCTTATAACACACACACACCATGGCCGCCTTTACACAGCTTGCTGAAGAGCCTGTCAAGCCCAAAATTGACATATGTGTAGTCATTTAGTTAGGCTTAGTATATCTTTTTCTTACTTTCTCTGTGGCAGTCATGGGGGGGAAGGGTTTCGGGCTTGCCACATTCCTAAGTGGGGAGGAGAGTGCTTTGGCTAGGTGATTCTTCTTCCTGTGGGAAACGAGCTGTTGTGCTTGGGCCCCTTGAGGTAGAGATTTATGACATCAAGCAACATTGAATTACTCGTATTGGAGAATGTAACTTTGGGGGGTTGCTTCTAACTTTAATATTGTGAGGTAATTCCGGGTTGTGTCATATCCGGAATTAAAACAGACTTTGCCAATTTGATGCTCTCCTAAATAAAAGAATTTGTCCTGGAAGATGGACTTTGTTCTTTTCTTTTTAAATGGATTTCATCACTTGGAAACCTGACAGAGCCAAGTAAAATCACTTTCTGCTTAAAAGACCTGCTCAGTCACCTGGAGAAACAGCTAAGAGATAATGCTGAGACTTCCTGAAATGGTGAAGCAGACTGGCATAACGCTCCACAGAAGTGCAAAATTTGAAACAAGAGAGTTGTTTGACTGCATTTTGAAACAGATTGAGCCAGAAATGAATCAGCTCAGTTCTCCAACAAACACTTGATGTGTAATTTTAATAAGAGATGGCGCAGACTTCTGGTAATTCTAGTGCTCAGAACTGGTTTAAAGTTCGGGGTTTCCTCCTAAAAGAAGGATAATAAAAATCTGTATTGTTTGGGTTTTAATGAAACTTAACAAGAAGGTCACTAAAAATTGAAAACTGAAAAGACCAGTGATAGCTTTTCATTCATTACCATATCCAGGGGGAAAGGTAGTTATAAAAGGGAAGAAAGAGCCTTATCTTAGGATGAATAACTATTAAACAGTAGTTCTAAAGTTCTTGTCTTTGGCAATGCAGAAGAAAGTATCTCAGCTGGATCAGAATTGGTGGTGCAGGCAGTGATGGGCATTCTGTGGGATGCCAATAAGACACCCCTGCCTTGTGAGATGCTCTAACTGACAGTATGCTTCTGGGTGCTATTCTAGGTTCCAGTTATTACTTATAAAGCCCTCCATGACATAAGACATAATTATCTGAAGGATTGCCTATTTTCCATGGTGTTTGCCCAGCTGATAAGAGCAGGCATGATTGGCATACTCTATGTTCTTTAAGTAAACAATGTCTTCTGTTGGAATTTAGGATCTATGCCTTCTCTGTGCCAGCACCTGCCCTATGGAATGAAGTAATAACATCTAATAACTATGTGGTTCCTACCCGACCGACATTCCAGAAAGTCTTAAAGATCTGTATTTTTTCCAAGACCTTGGGGTTGGAAAGTTGGAGCCCCTGTTAGATATGTTTGGAAGTTAACTGGGCTTGCTACCTGTTCGTGTTTTTAATTCCTTATTTCTTTCTTTTCATAAATCATTATATTGTGTTTTGTTTGATTTCATTGCACTCTGAATTAGTTTGGAAGTGGGCAGTGTCTAAATGGAATAAATGGATTGATCTGGTAGTCTTTCCCTTCAAACTCAGTCACAGCCAACCTGTTCTTCTAAAGATTTTCCTTCTGATCAGTAGTGTCTGAGCTCTTGGACTACATAAAAATAAATGCTGCCATAAAACGATTTCATCTATTATTCCTGCTCCTGTTGCTGCTTTTGAGGGACTGTGAACCATATTGAAGCTGCTCAGAAGCTCAATGTTTCCTCTGTAATCACAGTGACAGAAGACTGATAGGGTTAAGTAAGTAATAGGGTTTATTGTATTCCTATTCTACATTAAGAATCATAAAAGTCTAGTGCTTTCTTAAATTGAAGTTCTTATCTAGAAATTCCCTATTAGTTCTCTTTGATACTATTGCTCCCGACATACTTCAGAGTCACTTCTTCTCTCTCTTAATGCTTCTTTATTATTTATTATTCATGAAAAGCATACAAGGAATACCTTTGCCCCACTTAAGGGGGAAAAGTTATTAAAGACATACCTCCTTAAATATGATATGGAAGTGGCTTGACCTTGTCTTCTTCTATCCAGGCTTATTCTTGGAACCATTTCCTTTTGTCCGCTGGCTACATAGATTAGATTTAATAATATCAATTTCTATAGCATCTTGCATTATATTTGCACACTAAAATCATCATCCTTATCTTGAAAGTGATAATAGTAGATGTGGGAGCAATAATAACTCTACGGTGTTTGGAAACCTTAAAGATGACGTGCCAGCGACAACTGCCCACATCAGCTCGTGGTCTTCATCTCAGACCTTGCAACAGAAGTCCGAGGCATTTCCTCTGAACCAAGAAAACAAGAGGATCCAACCCAAGACCAAGATGACTCTTTTTCTTTTTAATGTCCTGAGAAAGAACACTCAAGAATGAAAAACTGAACCTCTTGCAAGGATAGCAGCTGATATATATCTTCCAGCTTTAAGTCAAAATTACTCAGGTCTGACAATTCATCAAAATTATTATTTTTCTCTCTCTTCTTTTCCCCTAAAAAATATGCACCTTATCTAGCATGGATCGAATTTTATGCAATCGACTTGCCATCTAGTTAGGTCATCAGACCTATTATCTCATCAGCATGACAAAATAACAAAAGCTATTTTCTCAGACTAGAACAAAAGTCTGCCAACTTTTTCCCTGACAAGAGTGATGTTGTTGTTTTTTTAAACACCTGTCTACTAGACCAAAGCTTAACAGCTAAAGCTTTCTCCATCATTGCATATTTATGCTGGCAAAAGTTTTGGCTTTTTAATTTCCTACTTTCATGTATCCACTAGAAGTACTGAAGTCTTGCCAGAAAGTGGGAAGGGGAACTGGGAAGCTTTTGCCAAAAAGAGATAAATTAGCAGCATAGAGCAGCATAACACTGGATAGATTTACTATTCAGTGCTTCCTATCCTTCTTATACTTTTTCATTATGTCCAATCATTAATCATGGTGTCTTAATCAAGGCAGTATCAGTTAGCCAATTGGAAAAAGGAGGTAATGAAGTCAATTCCATATCCAGGACTCTCTGCTTCATAATCTATATTTATTTTACGAGTCCAGCACCTCACTGAACTTTCCAGAAATTAAAAATATTGTATATTAACAAATTTTCTATTTCTCCTTCTTCTTGGGAACAGCTAAATTAACCAGGAATGCACCTAATAGGACATGTCTGAAATTTAAAGATCTGACTGCATAAAATTCCATTAAATATTGTTAATGCAGAATATATATTTCATTTCTTTGACAATATTTTGAACTACAACCAGAATCCAGTCAGTACCCAATATAGCTCAAGCAATTGGAAGCAAATTTCCAATATTTAATTACAGTGTCTTAATCAAAGCAGTCTCAGATAGCCAATTGGAATAAGGATTGCCACACAGGCAAAACGTTTGATATCGTTTGCTAAAAACTCTGAACGGTATACAAGGGAAGCATCATGTGAAACATGAAATGTAATAGCTGATACCTGATACTGGAAATTGTTTACCCAAAGCCAAACAACAGTGGAATGGAATGAAATGGAGTGGAATGGAATGGAACAGAATGATCTTCCTATCAGATTGAGGTGTTGGATGTTTGAAAGTTATGAAATAAAATCACCTCAGCTTTTCCCCCCCGAGCATCTTCATCCATTCTGACACTGAATGTCAGCAGCTCTCTTGATAACTAAGATTTTTTTTAAAAAACAACAACAGGTTGTCTTTAACTGCCCAAAGGGCAATGGTGGAAAAGACTATCTTAGACCTTCTCATGTAATGTCTATGAGCCTCAGAATGGCATCTGGTTGGCCATTCTGTGTTATAGATTGCTGTATTAGCTGGACTTTTCAACTGATTCCATACTCTGATGATAGTGTCTGTTATTTGCTTCTCTTTCAATGCATTACCAATGGCTTCATTGAGAAATGTTGCTGACCTGACACAATGGCACCTAATCAACTTTGTGAGTAAACAAAGAGATGGTCAAACCAGATTACTTACACCAACAAGTATAATGCCTGTCTAGGTATTCAAACAAAAATAACACAATAGCATCAAAGTTATGATAGTTTAGTCAGGACATTATCATACTAATGATGCAATTATAAATTTGTATATTTAAGTAAGAGTTATTATTACAATATTCAATAGGTAAAATGAAATGAAAAGAAAAACAAAGAGAAAACAAATATTTATGCAGCTTCTTATTTTATGAATGATCTCTGATTCCTTGCAGAGAAATAGCTTCCTTTGTGCAAGCTGGAGACATTAATTAGGAGTTATCTGGAGATAGGTAATTGACAACTACATAAACAACTGTAGCTAATGTTTTCAGGATTTCTTTCCAAGACATGGTGAATAACTAAGACAACATCTATGATAAAAGACAAGAAAGCTTTGTTTTCTTCTCCAAATGGAGATAAATCTATGATGGAAACTGTAAGATGGGGGATAGGGAACATTAGTGAAATCTATCACACAATTGTTGAAACAAGAGCTGATTGTTATTCCCCAAGCCAGGTTGCCATAAAAAAATGACATGAAAACTTATCCAAGATGGATATATCAGCAAAAATTCAATAGCTCCCTAGTTAGTTTATCTGGGTCTTCTCAGTTCTTGTTCTCACCTAACCTCATCCCTAATTGGTTGTAATGAATAAACAGGATAGTTGAAAGCCATCTAAGATACTGGGACCAGCAAACAGCTTGACTGGCAAGAACCAATTGAGTTTAAATATACAAAAAAAAAACTTAAAATGAAATTATGCCAATCACAATTCATTCCAAGATGTGTTAACAGGCTGGTTTCACCTTTATGTAAAGTTAGCTTGATACCGGTGCTTCACTTCGAAATTATGTGGCTGAGCTTGGTTTTGGGATAGGAAAATAAGGGGGAAAATGTCTGCCTCTGCCTATCAGCATCCATCAGTATCCATTTGGCTAGCGTCCTGTCAGTGTGTGAGACAGTTGAGGGCTTTTTGGAAACTGAAACAGTATTTGCTGTGTGAGCAAGGAGACAACAAGGAGCCTGGGCGTGGCTTAGCTCAACTGTTCTGTCCTAAAGCTCTTGGTGCTGTGAAAGTAAAACTGAAACGGAAACTCCTCTCCTCTGCTTGTGTTTTGCATTTGGAACAGATTTCTTTTCAGGTGGGGGAATAGAACTCCTTAGCATCAGAGCGTGTTAATAATAATATATGAAATACTAATGCTCTGATGGTCATTTTGAAAAATCCTTTCTTAGTGAGCACCTAGAAGCCAAGAGGAACATACGTAGCAAATTTCAAGTTTGTAGGCTTTGCGGTTCTGGAGATTTTGTGATGATGCGTGAGTGGTATTTCACTTTTATATATGGTAGGGCATTTTTATATATGATATGGTATTTCACTTTATTATATATGGTAGGGCAACACAGTACAGCACAGAATAGAATACTTTATTTGGTTGCATGGAATTTGTCTCTGGTACAGAAGTACTCAGTATACTTACAAAACAAACAGAGAAACTAAAACTAATACTAAAAGTGCACAATCAGTAGAAGGTGGAAATAAGAGGTATAAAGAGATAAATAATACTACAGACACACTCTATGCATGCACATTAGACAGAACTTAGAAGTCACTGTGTTTTGTCAACTGCGAGAATTCAGCAGAGTGATGGCACCAGAGAAGACATTGTCCCTATGTCTTATGGTCTTGGCATACAATACCCTACAGTGCCATCTTAAGAGAAGGAGTTGAAACAGTTTGTGTCCAGGGGAGTCTGCAGATATCTTGTCAGTCCTCCTTCTGACCCACACAATATATAGGTTTTCTATGGAAGGTGGACTGGTTGCAAGTTGTTCTTTCCACAATCTTAACTGAGAGTCTGTATCGGTCCTGTTTGGTTTCTTTACCAGACAGTTATAGAAGTTATAGATAAGGTAATAGCAGCACCCAAGCTCTTTCTGCTGAATCTCCCAGACATTCAGTTTTCAGTCACTTCAACAAGTCTGTTGCCAGGATGAAGATTGACTCATCTGTCTGTCTACCTGGCAGTCTACCTGTACATGGAAGGTAGACACATCATCTGCTTCAAGCAGAACCTCTGTCTGATCGTTGCCATTGCAGATGCTGACAGCCAGGTAAGGTATATCTATACACTTATTTCCTATTGTTTTGAGCTGCTTTTTCAGTCTTTCACTGATTCCCTTTATACAGATAATCCTAATGCAGGACTGCAATTGAGCTCAAAATATTGGTTGTAAGTCATGACAGTCATAAAGTGAGTCATAATGTGACAGCAACTGTTTTTATTATCTTTTCTGCAGTGGTTGATGAAGTCATAATGTTGCAATCATGAAGTGGATGCTATATTTTGTAAAGTGAACCATGGCCTTAAAATGAATGCTATAAATAAATAAATAAACCCACTGTTCACTTTGGGGCACTTTTGCTGGAAACTAAAAGTAAATGCTAATTTAGAATTAGAATTAGAATTCTTTATTGGCCACGCAAGGAATTTGTCTTGGTGCAAATGCTTTCAGTACACATAAAAGAAAAGATACATTCTTCAAGAGTCAAGAATCATACGGTACAACACTTAATGATAGACATAGGTTAGTATAAGCAATCAAATCATACTAGGAAACAGACAATATAAATCATAAGGATACAAGCGACAAAGTTACAGTCATACAGTCACAAGTGGGATAAGGAGTGATGAGAAGGTTAATAGTAATAGTAGTGCAGACTTTTTAAATAGTTGAATAGTGTTGAAGGAATTATTTGTTTAGCAGAGTGATGGCTTTCGGGAAAAAACTGTTCTTGTGTCTAGTTATTCTAGTATGCAGTGCTCTATAGCGTTGTTTTGAGGGTAGGAGTTGAAACAGTTTATGTTGGGATGTGAGGGGTCTGTAAATATTTTCACAGCCCTCTTTTTGACTTGTGCAGTATACAGGTCCTCGATGGAAGGGAGGTTGGTAGTAATTGTTTTTTCTGCAGTCCTAATTATCCTTTGAAGTCTGTGTCTGTCCTGTTGGGTTGCAGAACCAAACCAGACAGTTATAGAGGTGCAGATGATAGACTCAACAATTCCTCTGTAGAACTATATCAGCAGCTCCTTGGGCAGTTTGAGCTTTCTGAGTTGGCACAGAAAGAACATTCTTTGTTGTTCTTTTCTGATGAAGTTTTTGATGTTAGATATCCATTTTAGGTCTTGTGATATGATAGAACCTAGAATTTTGAAGGTCTCTACTGTTGATACCATGTTGTCTAGTATTGTAAGAGGTGGTAGTATAGGAGGATTTCTTCTAAAGTCTGCCACCATTTCTACCGTTTTGAGTGTGTTCAGTTCCAGATTGTTCCGGTTACACCACAAGGCAAATTGTACAACCTCCTGTCTGTATGCGGATTCGTCATTGTCTCGAATGAGACCAATCACTGTTGTGTCATCTGCAAACTTCAGTATTTTAACAGATGGATCATTTGACATGCAGTCATTGGTATAGAGAGAGAAGAGAAGTGGAGAAAGCACACAGTCTTGGGGGAGCCCTGTGCTAATTGTACAGGTATCAGATGTGATTCTGTCTAGCTTCACCTGCTGCTTCCTGTCTGTTAGGAAGCTTATGATCCACTTACAAGTGTGTTCAGGTACCGCTAGCTGGTTTAGTTTAGTTAGAAGAATGTCTGGAATGATGGTATTGAATGCTGAAATGAAGTCTACAAAGAAGACCCCTGCGTAGGTATTTGGAGATTCAAGGTATTGTAGGATGTAGTGCAGAGCCATATTAACAGCATCATCTGTCTATCTATTTGCTTGGTGTGCAAACTGCATGGGATCTAACAGCGGTTCCATGATGGTTTTCAAGTGGGACAGCACTAGCCTTTCAAAGATTTTCATAACTACCGATGTTAAAACAACTGGTCTGTAGTCATTCAGTTCCTTAATGGAGGGCTACTTTGGCACTGGGATGATAGTAGAGCATTTGAAGCAAGAAGGAACATAGCACAGTTCTAGTGATTTATTGAAGATTCAGATGAAGATGGGGGCCAATTGATCAGCACAGACTTTTAAGCAAGAGGGAGTTATCTTGTCTGGCCCTGGTGCTTTTCCTGGCTTTTGTCTATGAAATAGATCTTTCACTTCTTTTACTGTGATCACCAGAGATTGTGAACCCAATGGATTGGGGTCAATTGTAAGAGGCTTGGCTGTTGTTGGTGTGCTTGAGGTGGGGGTCGTGGAGATAGGTGGCTATAGTTTCCTTTCAAACCTGCAGTAAAACACATTCAGGTGATCTGCTAGTTGTTGATTTCCTTCTGCCTGGGAAGGAGGATTGCTATAGCCAGTGATATTTTTAAGAGTTTTCCACATGTTTGCTGGTTCCTTTGTTGAGAACTGATTCCTTAACTTTTCAGAGTAGCTTCTTTTTGCTGCTCTGATCTCTCTTGTTAATATGTTTCTGGCCTGATTGTATAGCATTCTGTCACCTTTTCTGTAGGCTTTCTTTTTGGAACGATGTAGCTGCTTAAGTTTAGCTGTGAACCAAGGTTTATTGTTACTATATATTTGCAGGTTCTTTGTTGGTACGTATAATTTCAAACAAACCCATTATAAATCATGGTCACATGATTGCAGGATGCTGCAAACAGTTGCAGATAAGAAATGATTGTCAAATACTCAAAAAGGGTCCCGTCCAGTGGTGGTATTCAGCTGGTTCGTACCACTTCAGGAGAACCAGTAGCAACAATTTTGCCTGGGTTGCCAAACTGGTAGCGACTTCTGGCTGGCCACGCCCCTGACTCAGTTGCCCGGTCACCTGGTTGCCTATTCCGCCTGCTTGATCCTCTCTCACCTTTTCCGGCTGCTCAATGCTCACCCGGCCCACCCCCACCCTATATATGTTGCCTTCACCACGTGGCCCAGCTAATCGCCTCGCCAGTTGCCTTGTCGATACCTGGTCAGCTCGGCTCACCAAAGGTAAGCAATGCATACCACCTGCTCACCTTTCGCGTTAGGTCACGGCCCCAGGGAAGTGCTATTCCCCGAGGTCCTGGAGCCTTTGCTCACCTTGGCTGGGTCGGGGAATGTGTGATTCCCCGGCTCTGGCCTTGCCCCTGAGCCACCTTCTGCTCACCACCCGCTCTCCCTTAAGTGCAACACATCACCCAGTTTCCCCTCCTTCAGAGGCCCCAGCCTTTAATCTTGCTTCCTCCCCTTTGACTGCCTCTTTTGTCATCCGTGGTGTTGTGAACTAAAGAAATGTAATTAATAAAGATTCATTTGCCTAGCAGGATCGTAATCCTGCACGTCCTATTGGCCCATATAATGGCAAGTTATGATTGGTTCATTCCGAGCAATCTGACTGGCTGTTGGCGGGCCGCACCAAGATTCAAATGCTATAATACTATCCATTGGTTATCCGGATAGCAGCTTATGCTATAAAAGAGTGACTGCTAGCCGGGTTTTTTTTGTCTCTGTTAACATGCTGTAAATAAAGAGCTGAAGTTCAAGGTTGACAGTCTGGTCCCTCTGGCTCCATGAGATGCATTGCACATGCTCTGTGTATGCCCAAGAAGGGGGGAAAGACTTGGGTGAACTTTTCTGCCTCCCTTCCCTTCCCTCCACTGCTGCTCAGAAGGCAGCCATTCCAGCCTGGCCCCTTAAGGTACTTCAACATGGAGTGGGGACCAAAAAGGGACAGGCAGGACTCAGGAGCTGCCTTACGACTCCTGGCTGAGTCTTGCCATACCACCCCCCTTCCCACCGAGAAGCCTACAGCCACCACCTCTTTGTTGGCAGCAAAATCCTCTAGCAACCACTCCCGGCTTGGTTCCGGCCAGCAAAGAAGTGGCAAAAACCATGCAGGTCCATCCCATTGACCCCGCTGCACTGGAGGGACTTACCTGAGCAAGTCCAAGCAGAGCAGTGCAGCAGGCAATCAGATTATCCTGAGCTGCCAACACCTAGAACACAGTGGCAGTGGCACATTGGAGAAGCGGAGCAAAGCCAGAGGTCAGTAATTTTCGCTGCAAGAAGCCTACAGCTGCCACGTCTTTTTTTCGGTGTGGCTGGAGTCCAGTTACACTGAAAAAAACACATGGCGGCTGCAGGCATCTCATGACAAGAGTGAGATGTGGGCTGGCAGGAAGCTCAGCGACAACAATGGCTCAGCCCTGGCTTGCCTTCCCTGGCAGCCAGCTGTGGGAGGAAGGTAAGGTCACAGCCGTGGGACGACAAAAAGAGGAGGTCATGGAGGAAGAAATGGGGAGATTAAAGGCTGGGGCCTCTGAAAGAGGGGAAATGGGGTGACTCGTGTGACTGGTGAAGGGAGAGCAGGCAGCATGCAGGATTAGGCTAGGCTTGCCTGGGCAGAAAATAGGTAGATAGGTAGAAATTCGGTTTTTTTCCTACTGGGCTCTGTGGGCGTGGCTTGGCTGGGGGTCATGTGACTGAGTGGACATGCCCACTCAGTCACATGATCCTCCCCTACCAAGCCACGCCCATAGAACCGGTAGGGGAAAAATTGAATACCACCACTGGTCCCGTCACCACCTGAATGTGCACATGTTGCAAATTCCTTTTTGGGAGGGCTATTGTAATTTCAAACTGTTACTAATAGACTGGTTGTAAGTTGAGAACTACCTGTTTGGCTTTCCTTTAGAACTTTCTGTACTGAAAAATATAACAACGCTTTGGGAGCAGTAAGAACTTGGAATGATTCAATGTGAAAGAAGTAAATGTTAATTAAAAAGGCTCATTGAAAGAAGCATTTCAGATTCATCAGAAGGATCATAAAGTAGCATTCTAACCATCATTTAATTTCCTTGTTGCTATATTAAAATATTAGATTAGAGAAAGATTTGAAATTCACATCTTGGTAGATGTGTTTCCATTCACAGTGTAAGTAGTAACCTATTTAGCGAGGATGGCACAGAAGGAACATATGCTATATCTAACATTTATCTTGCCAGGAAAATTACAGCAGTGCATCTAGGTCTGGTTGAATTAATATTCTTGTTTCTAGGCAATAAAAATTATCACCAGGTTTTTCTCAAAGGTGCTTTTTCAAGAGGCAACTGGACTTTGTTTTTCCTTGACGATGTTTCGCTTCTCATCCAAGAATCTTCTTCAGTTCTTGTGAAAAAACCATCCAGATAAGCACAATTTTAATTTCAAAAAGTGATTCTTCTGATCTGCTTTGAGAAAACATGAATGAGAATCAACCATTGAAACAATGTCAACTTATATCAACACTTGTTTATACACGCACACGCACAAAATATACAACTAACACTCCTATTTGCACTGTTTTTATTCTTCCACCACAGCCCCCATACATATGTTCACCCATAGTTTTTTTTTTTTAACCTGATTCCTGCTGTGGCTAAACAGGGAATCCATATGACAAAAAGATATTACAATTCTCAGTAATCCCATCTCCACCCAGTCATTATTGTTCAGAGATTTCAAGTTTAAGCCGTGAGCATTTTAAACAGACAACTGTGCAGGTTCTTCAAAAATGAAAGATTAGATACTTCGTCCTATAGTGCCAATGGTTATTTTCAAATGCCAGAGATAAAGCAAATACTCCTGCTGTAAATAGCTGACCATCAATATCAAGAGTTGAGGAGAGAGAATTGGATTCCACTGGGAAGAGAATTACTTTTTTCCTGCCATTGCCAAGACCTCCAACAGCAGGCAATCCTTCATTTTACAGAAGGTATCTTAGTACAGAAAGGAACAATTAGATACCGCAATAAAAAAGCCATAGAGACATGTAAAGGCCCTTTCAAAAAAGACAATGTGATATGTTTCTCTGTGTGTGAAATCCCCCCCCTTTTTTTTTCTGGAGTCAAATATAAAGATGACCAGACAATGAGAAACTATGCCTAGAAGACTTAAAAAAGTGTTCACTGAAGACGTTCTCAGATAACAGGTTGCCCGTGGTTTTTTTGTGTATTTGATCCAGGAAATTAGCAAACAAGAGATGGTTGTCTGTGCTTAAATGTCAATCTTTCTCTTCTAAAGCAAATGATTTTTTCCTGCATACATGCAGCAAAGGGGAAAAATGTCAGTCAGGAGTAAGCACATTCTTTATAAGCAAGCAAAAGCCTCAGGTGAGTTCTACTGGAAAGTCACAAAAAGCAATTGTGTCATATACATATAATAGTCATGAGGGGGGGGGACCCTCACAGTTGTTAATATTTTATTGGGATCAAGCCAAATTGATAATGAAGAAATCACAAGTTTCTGAACTCTCCAAAAATCTCTGTGAGGTAAGATTATATGAAAGATATACATAGGAAAGTAAAAAAAAATATTTCAGGCTTTTGAACCACAAGATTGTAGTTCAGATTAGTTTTAGGATGGAATAGACTAAATGCATTTGTGAATTGAACTACAATCAGTCTCACTATATTAGCAAAATCTAGCTGAATGCATTTTATATATTCAGAAAATAGATGGGTTTTTACTTCATATTTAAAAATTTTAAATTTCTTCCATGATGGTATCTCTTTATTCCAAATATTTAATATTGGTCTGAATGCTCAATACAAATCTGAGTCATATTTCTCTTTACTAATATATCTTTCTCTGATTTAGTTATTAATATAGCAGGGTAGCTCTGTCAATAGATTACCAGGACATGAGTAAACAATGATCTGTTGACTTATGTTGTGTAACAAACACCCAAATTAACTTACTGGGTGTTATGTATTATGGAAGGAAATCAAGCCAACCTAAGATGTTATGTCAAAGGTAAATGATTAGATGGTTTACTTTCCTCCCCAACTACTCCATAATGTAAGCAAACAGAGTTGATTTATTCCAATACTGGCAAGTATGCAATAGCTTCTATCACCATAAGTGCAGGGTGGAAGTTTGGGTATGCTAGATCAACAAGATGAGTCATTGTCTAACAAAAACAAAGAATCAAAAAGCCCTTGATTTTTATTGCCTTGATAGTTGACAATGATTCCTATTAAAGACCTAAAACAGTGTCAAATTACCTCTCCCTATTTAAATCCCAAAGTCCAAGAACTGGAAGGTAATAGTTCCTACAAATGGAGAATAGACATCTTATGGACTCCACAAAGCTGTAGTGTTTTCCCCCCATAAAACATTCACACATGAAAGATGTCTATGGAGAGCCTCAGTCATCCGAGGTCATGGTTGTTCCAAATGTGCTTTTTCAAGAGGCAACTGGACTTTCAACTCTGAGCTGAAGAAGCTTCTTAGATGAGAAGTGAAACATTTTCAAAAAAAACCCAAAAAATCCAGTTGCCTCTTGAAAAAGCACCTTTGGAACACATACGAAAGAGATTGACTACAGCTTCAACTAAGTTTGAAATATTTCAGTCTGTCAAATGAGATTGGTGTCATGGGATCATAGATCCAGAACTACTTTTAAACTGTCCTCATGAGGAAGTACTTAACAATGTGGCTAATAAAGGTCCCAAGTCTAACAGGACTGAGATTGCCTATATTTTATAGATACTGAGACTGCAATCTCGGTTGCCCATGACTATAGACTCAATCTTCACAGACTGCATGGTGATCCTATGATTCTTAACAATTTGGATTTAACATAAAGTTCCCACAATTCACTCTTCAAAGTAAAGAACATTCTTTAAACAACTTTCTTGTAACACATGTCTGCAAAGCCCATAAATACCGTGTCTCCACCTACAGTTCTGAAACCAATCATAGTGATTATAAAGAAACTCCAGAATTTTAATTTAAAGAGCTGGTTGTA
The DNA here is from genome assembly GCF_049901735.1 of Notechis scutatus. NCBI lineage: Eukaryota > Metazoa > Chordata > Lepidosauria > Squamata > Elapidae > Notechis > Notechis scutatus. The sequence continues at coordinate 21,292,816 of NC_142025.1, forward strand.
TTTTTTAAAGGTCAAATGCTTAAATTAAGTATTTAAAAGAAAAAAGCTCCAAAGAAATGAAATCTGTAGCTTGTTTTGTACTAAGTGCAATTCTGGGTAATTCAACCCAATCAAAATGTGATTGTAGACAATCTGTCTGGTTCAGCTAAATTTGCTCCAAGCAAAACAAAATAAAACAAAAGTGCAGGTAATGGTGTTGTGCTAAATCCGTTCACTTCTTACAGCTATTTTTTTCAGACTTGGCCTGTTAGAGGTTTTTTTACTCCAGATCTAAGAATAATTAGAAGGTTCTAGATTGGAGAAATTTTGCTGTATTCTCTGTGGCTGCTACTTTTCTCTTGAAATCATTATGCAGTATGTCGGGAGAGGAGCCAACCTGTGGTTGTAATTGGCTGAAGGAAATCTGACTTGATATCAGCTATTACAAGGAGCTACAGCCTGAATTCATCCATTGGAGTTTAAGAGATTTTCTACACAGCAAGTTTAGTTCAATGCAATTTATGAAATTTTCATTCATTTACTTATCTGATTGATATGTCACCTTCCTTTTGAGAAATCAAGGAGGCTTAGCAAGAATCTCTTATTTTAACTTTATAATGGCAATGTTGTAAATAGGTTGAGGCAAGACAGAATGACTGATCCAATGAGATTCCCTGAATAAGGGTGGAATTCAATTTGGATCTTTTGCTTATCAATCCAACTCTTTAACTTCTATGTAATTGTTCCAGGCTAACAGTCAGTATGGCAGCAAAGGTATTAAATATTTATTATAGATACATACTAATTTTCTGAAGGTCAGAAAATGAAGTTGAAATATTTTGGACACCAAATGAGAAGAAGAGGACATTTAAAAAAGATCCTGATGTTGGGAACGATGGAAGGCAAAAGAAGAGGCCAGCAGTGAATGACATAGTTAGGTAGTGCCATTGATGCAATGAACATGAAATTGAGAAAACTCTAAGAGACAGAGGATGACTGTGGAGGATAGCATGCTATGGTCTATGGGTTTGTGACATAACTTATTGGCTGAACAACAGCACTTTTCCTCTATAGCAACAGATCTCTATAGCAGCATTCCCTTGTAGCTTGGTGGCCCAGCAGAGAGGGAGGGGAGAACAAGGGCACATGAGCACCAGGCTGGTGTGAAAGCGCATATGCACACTTGCATGAGTGTTGAGCCAGTGTGTACATGCATGTACACACAGCTCGACATGCATAACTTGAACTGTGTGTTTGTACACATGCCGGCCCACCACTTATGGAGCTGGTTCCAAATAATCCGCAGCCTGTTACTGCAAGGGTCTTCAAACTTGGCAAGTTTAAGACTTGTGGACTTCAACTCCCAGAATTCCTGAGCTAACATGACTGGAGGAGGAATTCTGGGAGTTAAAGTCCACAAGTCTTAAAGCTGTCAAGTTTGAAGACCCATGCTAGTGGTTGGAGACCCCTACTCTATAGGGCTTGAGGTAACATGTATCACTCTCTGTCATGTTATAGACTCATTTATATTGCAGGATAATCAAAGATAATGTCTGGCCCATGATCAGTGGTGATTATTTGGCTGAACTGGGTTTGAAAAGAATCTCCTCAGATGTAAGCTGTCATTTCAATCAGAATACTTGCCCATTTTAGAGCTATGTAAATTAATGTCTCAATTTCTAATAAATTTGACAATTGCAAAAACAGTCTAATGAATTCCAGGTTTGTTGATCATGTCATTTCATGTGGCTTGCTTCCCGGTCTAGCCGATTTCATGTTTTTATTATCTGAATTCTAGTCACAGAAGATGGAGACCACTAGAGGGAGTATTTTGTCCTTTCACTGAGTTTCATTGCTTGGGGACAAATCATGGCAAACAAATGACATCTAGTTTTGAAATCTTGAAAATCTGCCCTGCTTACCAATGGGGTGACATTATGATTAGACCTATGCTGTAATCCTTTGTGGTTTTACCAAAATTTATTTTTAACAACATCAATAACAACAATAATAAACACTGAACAGTCATTTTTAGCACAACTGTGAGAGGACAGGCTGCCTACAAAATGGCCAGCATCTGGGCTGCTCTTTGCCCTGTTCTTTTCTCTAGCCAGCACAAGAACTGTTGGCTGTAGGCAGAGAAGCAAACAGCTGCGTGGTTTTGATAAGGGGTGGGGGAAGAGAGAGAGAATGAGATGTGTGGTCATCTGTGGAAATAAAGCAGTTAAAAGTAGACAGAAAAAGATACTGTTCTCCAACAATAGGACTCAGGAAGAGAGAAGAGTAGTGGTTGGAAGAGTAGTAGGAGAACGTATAGTAGAAGTGGGAAAGTGGAGCAGAAGGCAATAGGTATTGTTATTTGAGTGCTTGTGTGCATGTAGCTGAGAGACCTATGCTGTGTTGACTTTCTTGAGTTTTGGAGCCCACTGACTTGGGTATGCATGAAGAAATCCATGACACCAACTCACCTCACAGGGTTATTGTGGAGAAATAGGAGGAGAAAAGAGAATTAGGTATGTCTACTGCCTTTATTTCTAAACAAAATATAATTGGAGTTAAAAGTAAGCATTTCTTCAGGATTCCTAGTGTACTTGCCATCTCAAGAAAGGGTCTCCATTTCACATGCGTGAAATTTGTATTTCTTTTATACAGTAGCAGTATCTTAATTCTTAGTGATGATCCAAACAACATAAAAACCACTTTATAAAGTGGTAAAAAGACCTGTGATTGTGTTTGGTCTACTTTGCTCTTTTGAAAAGAGCACAAATTCTACAGGCTATGATTGCAAATTAGTGCAAATTAGGATCTTTATCTACTAAAACAAAAAAAAAAAACACCAAAAACCTGGATGTAAAAGCCTCCTGGAAATGAGCTAAAAACTATAAACTATCTAGGGAACATCTTGGAGTGAAATATGTGTATTTCTAAACGTTATCATATTGCCAGAGACCAACTCTCTGTTAATCTGTCAGGTTGAGAAGTTCTGACTGATTCAAAGCCTGGTATAAGCCAATAAATAACAACTAATCAAACACAGGACAGTAGAGTGATTCTCCGCATCTTTTTCCAGGTTTTCATTGGATTAGATCACGGGTGTCAAACTCGGCATCACGTGACATATGGGGACTTTTTTCCCCTTTGCTAAACTGGGCATGGCCAGCATGTGACGCATCCAGTCTACACACCACAAGTTTAACAGTTCTGGATTAGACAGTGTTTCTCAATTTGGGCCGCTTTAAGATGTATGGACTTCAACTCCCAGAATTCCCCAGACAGCAAAACAAAGAGTAGATGTCCACACATCTAAAAGCGGCCCAAGTTGAGAAACACTGGATTAGAGGGAATTGGCTTTCAAAATTCATTTGAAAGGAGAGAAGAATTTCAGAGAGTGACAAGTCAAAGTCAGCCATTGACATTATGAGAGTGAACTTCAATCTGGAGCATGCTAGTACTAGGCCAACACTTTCACCACGACACCAAATCCCTTTGTTTATCTGTGCATACCTGAGATCATCTATATTGTTGTACCCCTTGAATTATGATAGTGCAATTTTATTCTGATTTAGATGAGATTATAAAAAAGAGGTCACAAAATCTCCAGCCGGCAAAGATCTTGCTAATGTTTAAAACATTCCATATTCATCTGCCTTTCCATCAAGCTGAAAAGCTTGTCTTCAAGCTTCTTTGCTGATAACATCACACCTGACCACAGAGTAAAACAAAACAAAACCCTGCTTCACATAATGGGTCCTTGGCACTTCAGCCTTTCAAAAATCACAACTGTATTTCCTCTAATTGCAGAGAAAGAGAAAGAGAAGAATACCATGGAAGAAAATACATATATCTCCACTTTGAACTCTGGAGGCCTTGGTGGTCTCTGAGCTTGGTTGTTTGCTTGCTGACATCTTATTACCAACTAGATAACATCATTTGTACTAGTGAGTGTAAATAGTCCTCACTTAATGACTGGTTGTATAATGACCATTTGAGGTTGCAACGGATCTTACCATAGCTACTTATTCCCAAAATATCTTCAAAATAAGTTAGCTTATAAGTTACCTGGCTTCAAAGTTCCAAAAGCCACAAACACTCTTCCCCTGCAATCATGTGATCATATCATAACTAGCTTAGCAACTGGTTCACATCACTTTATTTGTTAAATTTATTTGCTGTTTGTCTCACCATGGGGCTATTCTAGACAGCTTGCAATAATAAAAGGGAAGAAAAATGAAAAGGCATGTAAGCAAAACAGAGGTGAAATAGAACAATAAAGTAAACAACGCCAAAGGAACACAATGAGAATAAATATATCAATATGATAACTAAAATGATGGGTGGGTGGAAAGCAGAGCGTTGGGGTAAATGGGTTGAGCCAATCTTGTAGCCATCTCTAGTATTGAACTCCCCCAGGGCCAACTGACAAAGCCTTAGCTTCAAGTTCTTGCAGAAGGATAGGAATATGATGGTAGATCTTATCTTAGAGGATAAGCTATTCCAAAGAGCAGGCACAGGGGCAGAGGAGGTTCTTCTTCTGGATCCTGATAGTAGATGTTCTTTAACTGATAGGATCTGAAGTAGATATTCTCTGTCAGCACAAGTAGGATGGGCTTGTCCTGGTGGAATGGTGTGGTTCATCAGGTAATCTGCTCCCAGGCCATTAAGGGCTTTAATGGTCATACGTGACCTCTTGAGCACTGGTAGCCAATGAAGTTCACATAGAAGAGGTGCAATAAGGGCCACTCTAGGGGTCCCAAAGACTGTCCTTGCTGCTGCACTTCGCACCAATTTAAGCTTCTGAATGGACTTCAAGGGTAGCTCCATGTAGAACACATTGCAGTAGTTCAGGTAAGAGATTTCAGCACAGAGAGTCATGATCCAGGAAAGGTTACAACTGGGGCATAAACGGAAGCTATACAAAAGCTAACTATGCTTGCCACCTGGTCTTAAGCAGGAGACATGAGTCCAGGAGAATCCCTAAATTGCATGCTGGGTCTGAACAGGAGAGTACAACTCCATAGTAATAGCAATAGCACCTATACACCACTTTTCAGCTCTCTCTAAGTGGTTTACAGAGACAGCATATTGCCCCCAACAATTTGGGTCCTCATTTTACCAACCTCGGAAGGAGGGAAGGCTGAGTCAACCTTGAGCCTGGTAGGATTTGAACTGCCAAACTGCAGGCAGCCAGCCCAGCAGGCAGCAGAAATAGCCTGCAGTACTGCACTCTAACCACTGCGCCACCGTGGCTTCATCCTGAAGTAAAGATGACAAATATTCAGATTCTGAGGCTCCATGCACTCAAGGCCATTCAGTCTTGCCAGGGTTCAGCCTAAGTCCATTATCCCTCACCTAGATCCCTACGGTGTCCAGGCATCAAAAGACGCAAAATGGCAATCTGCAGCATCCCACAGTCACATGACTGTGATTTGAGGTGTCTTTTGCTGGTTTCCACCCTTTTTTTGTCCAGCTTCCAGAATTTTTTGGGGAGGGAATAATGGATTATTTTAACAACAGTGGCATTTGCTTAATGACTGTCACCAAAAGCAGGTGTAAAAATCAGGGGCAATCATGTGGAGGTCTGCCTAATGACTGCTACCTCTTATGACCATAACTGCAGGCTCCCTTATGGTTATAATTTGAGGACTGTTTATACAGTATTTGCCCTACAGTGATTGTGGGGATGTAGTTTTCTCCTTGGGAAACTCTCAATAGTGCTGATAAAGTTAGTCAAGTAATGAAATGTCTGCAAGCAAATAACCAAGCTCAGAGAGCACCCATTAAGAGAAAATTATTTTTCTTCCTTTCTGCCTGGGAACAGCAGAAACTATGGTATCTACAGATTTGGAAGGCACTCTGAAGGCCTTCTTCCACTAATCTAAATCCTGCTCTCTTCATGGAATTGCTAAACACATGAGCTTATTTTAACTTAAAATAAATTGAACTGGGTTTAAAAAGAGATTTTACAGTGGTCCCAGGAATGCGCCCCATGATCATGTGTAGTCTGCAGCATTGTTCCAAACAATTTTAATGGTAGACCTTGATTGCAATGTTCACAATATATGTGAATCACATCAATGGATGAAAAAAGTCCTGTTTAGGTCAGCATCAAATCACAACTGGAAACTATAGTTTGTAGATGGTAGATTGCAACTGTGGTCTAGCCCAGTGTTTCTCAACCTTGGTAATTTTGAGACACTAGCTTGATATAAGAAAGAAGGTGTTAATTTATTTGTGGTCATCTAGAATTTCCTAATTTATTTTGTCAGCTTCTCTAAGTAATTTGTTGAAGTGCCAGGTCAATACAAAAAGAAGGCAAACAAACTTGAAATTGGCCAAATGAAACATGATTGATCAACAGTAAGACATGATTCTGGCTTATTTAACAAGCCATACTTGTCACTCCATATAAACCGAGGGATTTGCTTAATGCTTTTGACTCACATCCTTCCATTCATAGAACAATCACTTCAATTAGTTCCTAAATAGACCACTGCATAGAGTGGAAATTCAGCCTTTCCCAGGAAAATAGCTTTTCTTTTCTCTGCGAACATCCTTTCATAACACAAATGAATGCAGTAACCTAATTTAATTTGGATGAGATAATGAAAATCACATCACCTTTATGTGAGTAAAGTATTCATTTCTGATTTTCAAAGAGGATTGGGCTTTTTGTTCCTTTTCTGCATGCCAGTGAATTTCATGCATCAATTATGTCTGGTTATTTTGGCTGTCCCACACTTTTTTCTCCACTAGATAGGTTAGATGCGTGATAGTTACCTCTGCACACTTATGGGTGGGTGGGTGGGTGGATGGGGGGGTTGTACCTTTGAGCCAGGATTGGCTTCTGATGATTGCCTGGCCAAATCCCTGCAGTTATCTTGCCAGGTTTTCAGGAGTGGCTTGTCCTTGCCTCCTTCTTAGGACTGAAAGGGAGGGACCGGCCCAAGATCACCCAAAGGTTTTATACCTAAGGCAGGACTAGAACTCACGGTCTCCTGGTTTTGAACCGGATGCCTTTACTACTATTATGAACTAATAAAAACTATTTAATAAAAACTTGTCAACCTTACGAGAAAGCAGGCTCGTAATCCTGCACCTTTGATTGGCCCATGGATAGCGAGCTGGGATTGGTCCTTATGGAGCAGCCTGATTGGCTATTAGCTGAACATCTCTCATTGGGTACAATTTAAACGTTTGAACGCAAATCATTGGTTAACGGGTCAGCAGCCAGCTCTATAAAAGAGCTGCTGCTGCCCAGGGTTTTTGCTCTGTTCTTAATCGTTAATAAAGAGTTGAAGTTCACTAGTTCTCTGCCTCGTCTCCGTTCCTTGCGCCCATGCTCAGAACTTAACAACTACCATACCAGACTGGCTCACCTGAGAATTTATGTAACCACAGCGTAAACATAAGGATATTGTACCAGTTGATTATACCTGCCCCAGGCAAATACCTTTTGAACCTCAGAGCTTAACATTAATGGAAGGCTAGTGCGTGTGAAATCCTGAAAACCATCTTCCAAAAGTTCCTCTTTGAGAAAAACCAGTCTCTAAGCTCACTGCCTTTTAAGGTTGGACAGAGCAGGAAATACAACCGCAATTGACCGTTACTATTAGTTGGGCTTCGCACTTCAACTAAGCTGTAAATCCTGACTTACAACTACAATAACTGGACTCACATGACCCACCCATAACCTCCACTTCACCATGTATGTGTTATAAGAGTCCATCTCCCCATTTTTTGTGTGAATATTTGAATGTATTAATATTAGTCTTCAAATGGGTAGGTTATCTTTGTTGTCTAAACATCATGTTGTGTCACCTTCTGGCAAAATGTCCTGTGAATAGCCATGCTTAGAACATTATCCTGGAAAATACAGAACGGCAAGCCTTGAATAACAAAGAGCTTTTGCGCTCACTGACAAAAGAGAGCTATTAAATGCTTTAACCGCTATTACATTATCTTCAAATAAGTGCCATATGGTGCAGAAGTCCCTTCTTTATGATAAATTTGTTGAGGTTTCAATAATGAAATGTATAAAGAGCCTGTTAAAATACAATAGAAAATAATCAACCTGTGATATGAGTGAGAGCTGTGGATGTTTTAAAATGAATGACAAGCAATAACAGGCTAAGGGCAAAGACATTCCACAGCTTCATAACAAAATTAATCTTCCTGGCTCCTTGGTAACATGTCATTATAATTCCCCCCATTTCAAAAATGCCATGCTTCCTAAGAGGGGCCCTGCCTTCTGTGCGGAGCAGCTGTGACTGGAGCCATGGATTGGAACTCAGTGATCCCCTTGTAGCTTTTTCTCTTGATGCAAAATACGGTTTTAATCATTCTTGGCCTAAATTGAAAAAAATATCCTGGAAGAATGCTATGGCAAACTAGTTCCATAACCCAGCCAACAGCTTGGACGAGCAATTAAGAATCCCCATAATCCTCGTTTCTATGATTTAGGTTGTGCCAACTTTATGTAAACTGGTGTGAACTGGACAAAGCTTTTGGCAATGTCTAAAGGGCTACGTTCAACCTTCATGATAAATCTTAGGGTTCCTTGCATTACAAAATTGCTATTTTTCCAATGCAGATTTTAACATTCCTAATCATGACTGTGCCCATTGGATTAGAATTCTGCCAGTTCAGAACTGAAGCATGCCATTAAAACAAGTGAAAATGAAAATGATTTCAGGAAAACTCCTGAAATCCAGGTTCTACGTTTTGGTTTGAGAAGAGCTTGTTATATTAATCCTAACCTTTTCTTACTTTTTGTTTACATTTCTGACTCTAGCATGGCACTAAATTTACAAAGGATGGTTTTTACATTTTTTGAGGTGGAAGGAATAAGCTAGAGAATTTTTTAAAAAAGGTTCTGCTAAGTTGACTTTATGATAATGTATGACAGTCAATGCCTCACATATATTACCCAGACAGCTGCTCTGCAAACAAGAAATTTGCCAAGGTGGTTTCAATGACATTCTCAACATCATTTTTTTTAATTCAGTAGGAAGTCTGTACATAAAGCTAGAATAAACATATTCATGCTGTTGCTAGGAGCTTTAGAGGTTTAAGAAATCCTTCAAAAAGTACTATGATCTCAAATTTAAGACATTATTAAAAGTATGTGGAAAAATGTAAAGAAACAATAACCTGAAACTGTAACATCAACATGCTTTTTTCCATAAAAACAATACAAGATGCTTAATTATGTCAGCTAAACATCTAATGACTGCATGATTACAATGTGTCAGGTTTGATTAATATTAACCTTGTTTTGGTTTTATTTTCTGTAGTTTGGGCATTCTGTGTAAACATAGATTAGTTTTGGTCCAGAATATTGTGTGAACCTCCAAAATGAGTGAATTTAACCATATTAAGCTTATTATGCAACCAGAACCAAAAAAAACAGGGAATTCTGATGATATACTAAAAAGCAATTTATTTGCACTGTAACAATATCATCATGTTAAAATCCTTGAATTCAAATCTTCTGGCATCCATTTATGGCAGAATAACATTATCTGCCTGCCATCCTGTGATGCCAGAGCATTTTAATGATGTAAGAATCAAGGCAGTGTTAGTTCAGAGCTGCTTGTAGGTTTATTCTTCAAGCCATGAGTTTTCGTTCTTAAGTTTCTTTCAGGTCTGGATCCTAACCTTGCAATTGTGGATTGTGCAAGTGAAAACACAACGTCTGCAGGAAACTTTTGATATAAATTAGTTCTCAGTAAAAGGGGAAACAAGTGGTCCCAATGTCCCTGTGAATGTTTTTTTGGGACCACCAGATTCCATGCCTTAAAAATCATTCTTAAAATATTCCTTTAGCTCTAGTTTTCATTCTAACCTGTTGAGTTTAACATATTGTAAACAAAGCCTCTGATTCTAGCATAATCTGTATTTACAAAAATATGTGTCACCTCATAAAACCCTGTAAGCAATGGTTGTTTGAAATGATCCCCCTATCAATGAAAATAGGAAAGGAAGCTGAGAAAGTAGAGAGGTCTTATTAAGCTTAGGGGTGTTCACATGGTATGGTCAAAAAATGAAAGCCATCTGGAATTTTCTTCATCAGACTCTGTGGATATATGCTCATTCAGGGTAGAGGCAAGGAACAATTGAACCAATTTTTCAACTATAAATTATGTTTTATTATGAGCCACATAGAATTGCATCTTTTTTGTAAATAGTTCAATGGTCTCTCTTAAGCTGTTTGCAGAGTCCTCATTTTAGTCACATTGGAAGGAGTCCTCATTTTAACCACCTTGGAGAGATGGAAGGCTGAGTCAACCTTGAGATTTGAACTGCCAAATTGCAGGAAGCTGGCAGTCAGCAGAAGTAGCTTGCAGTACTGCACTCTAACCACTGTGCCATCATGGCTAAATGCCCTCAAAAGCTATTTTTCCTCCTTGTAAAAGTTAGAATGCTTTTTGTGATTCTTTGCCCAGGATGGATAGTAGAAACATTCTCTTTCAGTTAGCATTAAGGAACAAGTTCATAAGTTAGGCCAGTGGCAACTGGTTTTGTAAGTGTGGGCGGGTGTGGGTGTGAGTGTGATCAATCACACATATGATGGCATCCATTTTGTGAATTGGCAAATAATCTCCACGCTGCTCATTTCGTCAAATCACTTGCAACACACTACCCAAATCCTAAATATATACACTTTCCCCAGTTAGCATTTCCTTGTTCTAGAAGATTTCTAAAGTCTCCCTCTTCCTTTTAAGACTTCACTGATCTATTTTTAACCATTCTAATTCGATCTGATCCTGGAAAATCACCCTTCTGCAGTAACACTTTGTGTGTCAACCTATTCTTTTGCTTGTGCAGCCACTATCACTCCTGGAAGCTGGTGAAGAGCTAGAACTGAACTGAAGCAAGAAAAGCAGAGAGAAACCTCATTAATTTCATTGTTCCCTGGAGTCCCAAGATCAAGTGCAAATGGAGCAAACAGGGCAGGAAGCAGCAAAATTAGTTACCCAAAGATTTTCCACCATAATGGCCACTCACAAAACATTGTTTTTTTTCGTAAAGGCCACTTTAACAAATGCTTTTCCAAAACCTTTTTTTAACCATTTTTACTTTTCTAAAATAAGGATTAGTGCTTCTCACCTTCTCACCCACATTAAAAAAAAAATTCATTTGGTTAGGATGCACATTGTTTGCATTTATATTAGTTATTAGGGAGTGAAATGATGGATATCAGTGCTTCTCCTTTACTGTTTAATTATCTAATGGCTTGTTGCTTCTCTCTGTTCCAAAGAAATAGCAAAATCATCAAGTTGCAGAGGACATCAGCGGCAAGAAGAGGCAATAATCCAGAAGATAGGTTCAGGTTTCAAAGGGATCTCAACAGATATGAACACTGGGGCCTATCTAAAAAAAAAATCAATGAGGAGAAAAGTAAGGTTCTACATTTACACAAGAAAACCCAAATGCATGGGTATAGTATAGATAGTACCATATTTGGCTCAACAGTAGTAACTGTGAGAGGGATCTTGGAGTCCTAGTGGACAATCACTTAAATATGAGTCAGCAATGTGCTGCAGCTGCCAAAAAAGTCGACACAATTCTAGGCTGCATTAATCAAGATCACATAACGGGTTAATACCAGAGGTGGTATTCAGCAAGTTCTGACCAGTTCTCAAGAACTGGTAGCGGAAATTTTGAATAGTTTGGAGAACTGGCAAATACCACCTCTGACTGGAGATTTTACAGTAACCTTCCCCTGCCATGCCCACCAAGCCATGCCCACAGAACCAGTAGTAAAAAAATTTGAATCCCACCACTGGTTAATATCATTTTAGAATGCCTTTGAAAACCACACTTGGAATATTGTATCTATTTTTTGTTTGCCATGACATGAAAAAGATATTGAGACTCTAGAAAGATGTTTAGGCTAAAACATATGAAGAATGGGTGCAGGAATTGGGTATGTCTAATTTAAAGAAAAGGAAGATTAGGGCTTATATGATGGCAGTGTTCCAATATCTGAGAGGCTGCCACAAAGAAGAGGGTGTCAGCTTATTTTCCAAAGCACCTGAAGGATAAGAAGAAATGGTTGGAAACTAATCAAGTAGAGAACTAACATAAAACTAAGGAGAAATTTCCTGACAGAACAATTAATCAGTGGAATGCATCAGAAGTTGTGGGTGATTACAGATCACAGATTAACAGAGTTGGAAGGTACCTTGTAGGCCTGTAATGGTGAACCTCTGCCACGTGTGCTGGAAGCAGCACGCAGAGCCATCTCTCCAGGCATGTCAGCAGTCACCTGTTGCTCTTTTGTGTTCCAGTGTATGCATGCACGCCAGCCATCTGGTCTTTGCACGCACGGGAATGCCAAAAACCACAAGAGCAGCTCCCCGGCGTGCATGCGCATGCCAGCCAACTGGTCTTCATGCATGTGGGAGTACCAGAAACCAGAAGAGCTTGCACCTGGCATGCATGCACGCACTGGCCAGCTGGTCTTCACGCACGCATGCATGTTAAAAACTGGAAGACCAGGTGGATGGCGCGCATGCACATGCTGGGGAGCTAAGCTTTGTTTCCAGTGCTCCAACACGCGTGCATTGGTGAAGTGCTGTTCCAGTATCCAGCATGTGTGTGTGCGTGCACCCACGCTCCTGTTTCAGTACTTGGTGCCAAAAAAGTTAGCCACCACTGTTGTAGGTCATTTAGTCCAACTGCCCTGGCCAAGCAGGAGATCCTACACCATTTCTGACAAATGGCAGTCCAATCTGTTCTTGAAAGCCTCCAGTGATGAAGCTCCCACAACTCCCAAAGGCAAGATGTTCCACTGGTTGATTGTTCTCATTGTCAATAAGGAGAAATTTCTCCTTATTTCTAGGTTGAATCTCTCCTTTATCAGTTTCCATCCATTATTCCTTGTCTGGCCTTCAGGTGCCTTGGAAAATAGCTGCACCCCCTTCTCTCTGTGGCAGCCCCTCAAATATTGGTAGACTGCTATCCTGTCTCCCCTGGTTCTTCTCTTCACTAGACTAGCCATGCCCAGTTCCTGTAACCATTCTTCGTATGTTTTAGTCTCCAGTCCCCTAATCATCCTGGTTGCTTTTCTCTGTACTTTTCCTAGAGTCTCAACTAAAACTGGATGCAGTACTCTAGGTGTGGTCTTACTAAGGCTTTATAGAGTGGTATTAGTACCTCACTTGATCTTGATTGTATCTCTCTGTTAATGCAATTTAGGATTGTACTAGCTTTTTTGGCGGCAGCTACACATTGCTGGCTCATATTTAGCTGGTTGTCCACTAAAACTCCAAGATCCCTCTCACAGTTACTGCTATTGAACCTGGTTTCACCCAGTGTATATGTGTACTTTTGGTTTTTCTTGCCTAACTATAGGACTTTACTTTTCTCTACATTGAATTTTATTTTGTTAAATATGGCCCAGTGTTCTAGTCTGTCAAGATCCATCTGGATCTTGAGTCTATCTTCTTGTGTGTTAACTATTCTTGCCAGCTTAGTATCATCTGCAAATTTGGTAAGTTCCCTTTCTATTGCCTCATCTAAATTGTTTATGAAGATATTGAAGCATCCCACTGCTTACTTCCCTCCATATAGACATAGACCTATTAAGGACTACTCACTGAGTATGGTTTGTCAGCCAGTTATGAACCCATGGTGATGCTATCTATCCCACTTTTTTGTAGCTTTCCAAGAAGTAGGTTGTGGTCTACTTTGTAGAATACCTTGCTGAAGTCTAAGTATATTATGTCCACAGTATTTCACTGGTCTACTAATTTAGTCACTATGTTGAAGAATGAAATAAGATTGGTTTGGCATGATCTGTTTTTAATAAACCCATGCTGACTGCTAGTTATTACTTTACTTGTTTCTAGATGTTGGCAGAACTGATTTACTATCTTTTCCAGTATCTTCCCAGGTATTGAAGTTAGGCTGATTGATCTGTAGTTTCCTAGGTCTGTTTTTTTTCTCTCTCCTTTTTTGAACATGGGAACTACATCAGCTTTTTTTCAATCCTTTGTTAGTTCCCCAGTGCTCCATGATTTTTTAAAGATGTGGTACAGTGGTTCTGAGATGACCTCTGCCAGCTCCTTTAAAACTCTGGGATGTAATCCATCAGATCTTATATTTGTCAAGATCAGACAGGTATTCTCTTACTATTTTTTACTCTGTTATTCTGATTATTATGGTGAATGAAGAGCTATGAGTAGACTAGTTCTATCTAATTCTTCTATGGCAAGGAAAGAATTTGAGATTGCCCACAAGTGCTCCAGGCAGCTTTTCTTCATGAAGAAAAAGTAAGACATGTTGTCTGGCTGGTTTATCGCTCTGGAAGATGAGGGAAATTTATCTTTTCTCATCAGCAAGGAGTGGGAGGCCAAGGAGGCTATAGAATGATAGTCGTATAACTTGAAAAAAAGCCAAGCAAAATAGTTGGCACATACCCCTGTAAATTCAAAGATATGCTTCATCTTTCACATCAATTTCTCAAACAATTATAAATTTCCTCTATATAGTTTTGGGCAGAATTTTTTCATAGTTGTATGATTGTACAATTCATACCTAGGTGCTATGTAAGTAAATAATATCCCACTGCCTTATTGTTATTTCCTCATTCAATCCAACATGATGTCAATGTTGCCAACTGGAAAAGGGTGGGCTCCAAACATGTTATGACTGCTAATTCCCAGAATATTCTGCAATTAAGATCCCAGTGCAAATAATGAAGAAGATTGGAATAAACTCTGTACACTAAGGGGCATTGATTGTATAGTACTTTAACAGCATATGACATCTAAATCAATGCAGGTGCAACAGAGGCTGAAAATAGCAAAGGCAAGGCAGGGACCAGATTACCTGAGGGACCACCTCTTCACAACTGCTTTTACCTTTTCCATCAGGTCTAACAGGAAAGACATGTTGTGGATGAACCATCTGATGAACTCTTTTCTGCTCTGGCACCTGCCCTCTGGAACATCATCCCCCATGAGGTGAAGTTAGCCACACACCCTTATGCTCTTTCACAGAGCCCCCAAAACATGCTTTTTAAAATCAGGCCTGGGGATCCCTTGGCAGCAGCATGCTGGTTACACTACACATAACATCTTAATTAACCTTCTAGCAATCTTTTTAATTATTTATGTTTATCAAGAAACATATTTATGTTTAAGTTATATTAGTTAGCATAATTTACTTAATTATGCTAGCTAAGTAAATGTTTTAAATGTTTTTTGTAGACTATTTTAATAATTGTATTATTGTATGCTGCCCAGAGTAACTTGGCATGAGATGAGTGGCTATATAAATCTGATAAATAAATAATAAAGTGTGTTTCCTCCTCATACAATTGCGGGCAATTGATGAGATAACACCAGACATGCTAAACCCCACAAAAGGCCATTCCAGTCATAAAAGGGATGAAGAGTGTCATATATATCTCAGAGGCATGTATGGTTATATTCACATCTCCCTGAGGGGAAAAAACTGAAGGAAATGCAATTTTCTCCATTATTCCAATTTCTGCACTACCCTAGCAAGAAGACAGGTCAGTAGCTATTTTAATTTTAATTACACTAAGCAACTCAGAAGAGTCTAGTTAGGAGAGACACCTGTCTCATTCTGGAGGATAAGAATTCTCAGTTCATGTTGAAAATGTCTATGGAGATTTTTTGGAAAATGAAAAATTCTTTTAATGGTAATTAAATCCTTTAGGCAAGGATAGTTTCCTGCAGTTTTGCAAAACCAGGATTAATCTCTCCTCTAGGCATTCACATTTGCACTAAGTCTAAGTTGTAACTGGTTAAACAAACCACAGTAACTGGAATCACAGAACTGATTAGCCAAACTAAACAATCATTTTATGGCTTGGTGGTTGTGTGGATTATTTTATTAGATTTTTAACCCACCTTTATTACTTTGTATAAGTAACTCAAGGCGGTGTACATATTATTTCCTCCTCCCATTTTCTCCACAAGCAACCAATATTTATTGGAAAAAGAAATAATATAGGAAGTTCTTGAATCCATACTCTAACATTAAATTTAGCAAATTGTTAGGCGTGTCATACTGTGATTAAGAGCTAAATATAGCAAAAATCCTGTTATAAGCTCTTTTCCTCAACACACAGGGACTGACAATTTCCCCCCTAATAACTATGTTACTTAGCTATAGAGTAGATGTTTCCTTCCAAGTACTCATAACGTAGTACTTTTTGTTACATATATTGAAATCATGGAATTCTGTTATTTGTATGACCCCAACATTTAATACATGATTTTAAAGAAATAAAAATACCAAGTGCTTGTTATTGAGAACTTGTTACCTGCCACATTTGGTTAAATATAATTGATTTTATTATGCTAATTAAGTAAACATTTACTTAATTACCTAGATGAAATTCTGGTAATGCAGTGTTATGAGAAGATGTACCCAGTGAAGTTGAAGTACACAGAACTTAGAGCACAGGTGTCAAACTCTATTTCATTGAGGGCCGCATCAGGGTTGTGTTTGGCCTCAGGGGGCTGGGGTGGCTGTGGCCAGGGTTGGCATGGCCAGTCCAATGTCATAGAGGCGGGGTGCCTTTGGTGGCCCGAGCGCTCTGCCAGCGAAAACAGGCTCCAAAGCTCAATTTTTGACTGCAACAACCTCCTGCAACTGTCTGCCAGCAAAAACGGAACTCAGGAGGGCCACATGTGGAACTCTGTTTTCACTGTAGAGACACCGCAGGCCGGTCCTTCGCTGTTTCTAGGGCAGTCCTGTGGGCCAGATCTAAGCACCCCATGGGCTGGATCCGGCCCATGGGCCTTGAGTTTGATACCCCTGACTTAGAGGATTGTGGTAGTTGGCAACCTTTTACAAAACTATTTGCTTTGTAAATACACCTAATGCTGCAGGTAAACTTTCCCTAGGACTGCCCTTTTTGGTGAATGTTCCAAGTTGCAAGTGTGGAAAAAGTAAGTAGCTTTACCATCTGTCCTCACATTTATGACCATTGCCACATCCCCACAATCACATGATCACAATTTCACAGTGATTATAGTCCTCGCTGTCACAATATCATGAGATCACCAACCAGCTTCCAACGAACAGTCAGTGGAGAAGCTAGCAGTAAAGTTGCAAGTTATGTGATGTCCCACTTAACGATCCTTGGTGGCTTGCTTAATGGCCAAATGGAAAATGATATTATAAATTGCTCGCAGTCTTGTGTGGCATGGCTTAGCAACTGCATTGCTTAGCGACAGTTTCCAGTCTCAATTGTGGTCGCTAACAAAGAACTATTTATACTACACTATTTCTCTATATAAAGGTCAGCATATGATATGAAAATCCTTGTTTTGTTAACCAGGAAGAACTGCTGCCTGCTAATTCAAACAATGTCGAGCTAAGATCCTATGTTCTTAATATATTTATGTAATTTTGCAGATTTATGAGGTTAAGTCTGAAGAGTGGCAGTTGGGATCACACTTCTCACTGAATCACACTGTGGGAATCTTGCTGGGGGTGAGAAAACACTGTTAATTCACCTAAAAAGCTGTACATCACTCCATCAAACCTTTGAGCCATTCTGGAGACATCCAAAGCAATATGCCTCCCAATCTTCACCCCTCACTTATTTCTGAGAGAAAAAAACCAAAGCAATCACACAGCCACAAACTGATACCCTGTTTCTCCAACAATACAGCCTCCCCCAATAGGAAGTCCCAGCATGTTTTATAGGCATGAAATGAAATTAAGCCCCTCCCCCCAAATTAAGGCCTATATTAAAACATGCGAAATGGGGGGAATGGTGGGGGGGCTTGCCATTAGGAAGAACTTTTGTTGCACACCCGGATATGGTGCTGCCTGTGTTGACCCCGATACGAAGTGCCCCACCAACGCCGAGGTCAACATCCAAGCTGTCGCCGCCTGCCTGCCCGAAGATGCAAGGGGGGGGGGGGGAATTAAGTCACCCCCAAAAAGACGGCCTAGCCATTTTTTCATGGCTCAAAAAAAATAAAGACCCGGCCTTATTATATGAGAAACACTGTATTTTTGCAGTGGAGATGTAAATAGTGAACTCTTAGTATGCAGCAAATGAGAGATGCAGCTTCCATGATGCCCCACCCCATAATCACGTTTTGCACAGCAAAATATTTTGCACTATCTCTCTGGAAGTTAATACAGTCCTGCTGCATTCCATGCCCCCCCCCCCCCATTAAAACATCACACAGTCTGAATTCATCCATTAGATTTAGCTACAGAAGCCAAAAAATTAATTCAGCTAATCCAATTAAGACAATGAGCTTTTTGGTGTCAGCATGTCAAAAATTCAGAAAATGACTAATGTGACTCTGCCGGAGTATCACACCTGTCCACCCACCCCAGAACAAAAGAAGAACAATTATTTATATATTCAATTATTTAAAAAATAAATAAAGACAACTATATGTTGTTGTTGTTATTACACATTTGATATTATAATTATTATTATCAAATAATTACCATACAAAAATGAAATATGAGTAAAACTCAGACACATGTAAAATGAAAATGAAGAAACAGTTTCATTATTAAATCAGTTTCGTTATTAAAAACATTTAGAATAGTTCCAGTCATTTACCTATAGTGGCTCTCACATTTGTATTCAGAAGGATAGTGGATTATTAAGAGCTTAGAAAAAGGAAGCAAAGGGAACAAGTGCCCTGGCCCACATTTCTAAAGTTTTTTTTTTTTTAAATATTACTTCCCAAGTATTCAGTATGGTTTAAAATGTTACAGTACTCTGTCAGATGAATATTCTGCCCCATCCTTCAGAAAAAAAAAATGCTTATCAGAGACAGCTTTCAGTTGCATGAGGTCTTTGCTCTGGAAACTTAGGCGAATTCTCTTGTGTGGGCCTTGCAGCTCTGAAAAGAGCAGGAAAGCAAGTCCTATTCTCATGCGGTTTTAGAGGCTCCAGAAGCCCTGTGACTTCTAGAGCAGAGGTCTCCAACCTTGGCAACTTTAAGACTTGTGGACTGGCTGAGGAACTCTGGGAGTTGAAGTCCACAAGTTGCCAAGGTTAGAGACCTCTGCTCTAGAGAGTGCAGAGGACACATGAGAGCACACCAGATGTTCAGGTGGTCTCCGGAGTTCTGAAAATCATGCAAAAACTTCCTGCGATTATTAGAGGCTGCTGAGAATATGGTGTGCTTGTGCATGGTCTCTGGATTCCTTGGAAGTCATGCGATCTCTGGATCCTCTGAAAACCATGCAAGAATGAATACTTTTTTTCACACGAAGTTCCAGAAACCATGCAAGACATTGGTGGGATTCAAAAAAATTTACTACCTGTTCTGTGGGTGTGGCTTGGTGGGCATGGCTTGGTAGGCATGGCAGGGGAAGGATACTGTAAAATCCCCATTTCCTCCCCACCCCACTAACCTGCTTTCCAGCTCCGTTCTCCTGTGCAGGGCAACAAAAGAAGATCCAGCCGCTAAGCTAGGACTCGGGAGGCAGAGAATAGATGGCGGCAGGGCCAGTCAGAGGTGGTATTTGCCAGTTCTCCGAACTACTCTGCCACCGGTTCTCCAGAATTGGTCAGAACCTGCTGAATACCACCTCTGATGCAACAGCACAGCCCTTTGCACAATTTTGAGCATCTGGAGGCAACACAAGAACACACCACATTCTAATGTGGCCTCTGCAGGCTCAGAAAATTTGAACAAATACCAAGCTTTGCTGTCCTCTAGCAAAATTAAGCCTGTTTTTACATTAGCAGGAAACATTAATTCAACCACTGTCACTTGAAAAGATGTACTTTGTGTGAACTACACCATTATGACTTTTTCCAAAAGCTAAAGCTAAAACAAAGTATGGCTAAATGCAATCCAGAAACCCAGCAGTATTTCTTAACCTCATCGATTTTAAATTTCACGGACTTCAATTCCCAGTATTTCCCAGTTAGCATGTCGGCTAGGAATTCTGGGGATTGAAGTCCATTGATCTTAAACTTGTTAAAATTCAGAAACACTAGGCTACAGATGTAGAAGTACAATGGTGAAATATCCATGCTTGGACCTCCAGTTCTGAAAGATGAAATGGTAACCAGGAGAAAGCAGTTATGAATGTATCATCTTCTATTATTAGTCTCCTTCAATGCCCCTTCATCATTCGCAGATGTGTTCTACGTAGTAATCCTCTCAGCAGGCCCTGAACAATACTTTCCATTCGGATTTCTTTTTCTTCCAAACAATTTCTCCTTTGGGAATATGACATCATCTTTTTTCCAGTTACAGTATACTTGTTTTGTTTCTATTGTATTTGGCATTTGTCACTGTAAATATTCACTAAAGTTAACTGTATCTACTAAACATTTATTAAAACATACAGAGTAGTGAGAAAATAAAAAACAGGATACCTGGTCAGCACCACCAAGTTATCTTGCAGTTAGAAAACCTTTATGAAGTGATTTTGTATTAAGCCTTCCACATGCTCCATAAGGACATTGACGTTACCAGCACAAACCTCATACTTTGGTTTTTCATTCTTTCGCAGCATCTCTAATAGGCCCCCATGGACAGGAGGCAAAGGGTTATATGAGTTTAACAACTGGAGCTGGCTTAATGGAGTCTGTTTTATTTCCCCAATCTTCAGTGCCTGTAGAATAGCAGGTGCGAACTTAGAATAATGAGCAGTAGAAGAAATGACAACGGGGCAAGTTTTGTCTTGAAGTCGATCTGCAACCACTTTGGCAACCGCTGTGTGTGGATCCAGAATGTACCCTGTGGAATTGAACACAGAGTGTATGGCACCCAGGCAGTCTTCCTCAGAGCACCAATCAGCCACTAACTCCTGTTGAAGCTTCTGCAGGAGCTCTTCCGGCAAATGAAAGCGCTGCTGGTTTTCCAGACTGAGAAGTAACTGTGTCACTAGCTGTCCATCACCATTAGCAATCAGGTGTAAATAACGTTCAAGGTTGGAAGACTTCAAAATGTCTATTGCTGGTGACAGGCTTGGCATTAATTGCCTTCCTTGTAAATCATACAAGCCGGTTTTTAAAAATGAAGTCAAGGCATTGTTTTGATTGCAAGCACAGATACATTTCCGAATAGGGATCCCCATGTTCTTTGCATATATTGCAGCTAGTATGTTGCCAAAGTTACCTGTGGGAATGCAGACATCTATGGGGCTCCCAAACGAAATAACACCTTGTTCAATAAGGTTCAGATAAGCTGATGCATGATAAACCACCTGGGGAAGCAAGCGTGCCCAGTTGATAGAATTTGCAGCACTTAACGCCGTTCCATATTCCACTGTGAGAAAGCCAGTAAAATCTGAATTGGTAAACATTTGTTTGATGGCAGTCTGGCAAAAATCAAAATCAGCCTGGACCCCTATGGCTTTTGTGTTGGCTTCTTGGCAGCTGATCATGTGGAATTTCTGTATCTGGCTAACTCCACCATGAGGAAAGAATGTGATCACAGCAATTCTTTGTTTATCAGACTCTTTAAGTTGACCAAAAGCGTTAAGAACTGCACTTCCTGTGTCACCAGAAGTTGCTACCAAGATCAAATAATTGCAGCTTTGGGGAATGCAGTATGCAAACAGATGGGGCAGTAACTGTAAAGCCAAATCTTTAAATGAAGCTGTTGGTCCATGAAACAACTCCAAAAGAAACTGATTCCCTTGCAGATGTCTAACTGGGACGATTTTAGAACACATAAAATTTTGTCCATATGCCATCTGAATCATTTCCCATAATTTGGAAGCAGGAATATCATCAGGATGTATGCATCTTTCTAATATAATCTGAGCTCTTTCGGTGTAAGTTGCTCCTAATAAATGCTGCCATTCTCCAGTAGTGAATTTCGGAAGTCCCAACTCAGGAACAAAGAGACCACCATCTGGGGCCAGTCCTTCAATAAGAACATCACTGAAATATTTTACAAAGCTCCTTGATTTATCTTCCTTAATGGCACGGGTGGAAATGAAGCATTCCAGCTCAGAATTTTGATACCTCTTAACAGCATGAAGCACTTTGTCTGCTACATTCTCTGCTGCAATCCCATTTTCGCAGAGAACACGGACATCGTACCACTTTTTGTAAAATTGCTTCCTAAACTGAATAATGTCTCCTAACGATGTTTCTTGACCCTGTCCCACAATACGGTCTACCTTCATTAATTTCAAACGATCCATTATGCTTTCTGTGGGTACATCCAGATATACCACTATTCCATTTTTCTTCACGTGCTCCATGCTAGCAGCATTCATTGGGTTAGATCCAGAAAGGGACACTACACTTCCAGATGCTGAAAGGTTTAACAAGGCTTTTCCCTCTTCTTCTATAAACCGTTCATTCCCAATGCTCTTTAATTTTTCTGCCACAGTCATATTCCAGGTCGGTTCAAGAACATCATCATCTACATCTATGAAACTAGAGTCCAGCTTCTGACCTAGTATTTTTCCTACTGTTGTTTTTCCAGCACCTGGAGGCCCCATCAAGACAATGTTCTTATTTCCAACAAGAGAGTGCATGAAGGTCCATGCCTTCCAGGTCATGGTGAAGCTTCTTGAGAGAAACAACTTTAAATACAGATCAGAAACCATGCAGTGACATAGTAGCTTCGGGTGGCTATTCCAGCTTAGACGCAGCATCTTTTTCAAAATTCTAATTCCACCAAAAGGGAAAAAAATGCTTTAAAGGAAATAATAAATACATACTTGAGTTAATCATTTAAAATGATTGCTAGACATTTCTGACAGATCATTTCCTATCTTAGAAAAGCCTGATTTTGAATAAGATCACACATAGTTTGAAACATGATCAGTTCGAATTTCTCTGAATGACAAAGAGGTCAAACAGTTGACAGCTTTTTCTTTTGAAATCTGCCCAGAAAGGCAAATATTCATATGCTGCGTGCAACATTTCTACTTTGAAAAACAGCCACTTATGGCAGTCTTATATAAAAAGAACTTTGTAAACATTTAAATGTGTGGCATAGCTTAACTATTATATTGGCTAAAAAAAACCACCAGCAAAACAGAACAAAACTAGCAGTAACATTTTAAGTATTAGGATGAATGTTCAAAAGCAACACTGACATCAGCAGATAATGTTCTCAAAATCAATAAAAACTCCTCAGTGGCTTCTAAACCAGCTCTCCAAGCTGACAT
Organism: Notechis scutatus; assembly: GCF_049901735.1. NCBI lineage: Eukaryota > Metazoa > Chordata > Lepidosauria > Squamata > Elapidae > Notechis > Notechis scutatus. The sequence continues at coordinate 21,315,913 of NC_142025.1, forward strand.
TTAGAAACTACATTATATACCATCACCTATATGGCACAGTAAACTATTGATCTTGAACATAGGGAAAGGTCACTTTAAAGCTAACTGTTATAGCTTGGTAAACCTATATAATGGGACCATCAATCACAATAAAATAAGGACTGTACAGAAACTTTTTTCTTTAAAACAAAACCCAAAAATTCAAATCACACTTCTGCAGAATGTTACACCTAACGTTTCAGTTATTTTAATGAAAGCAGAATGCTACAAAACCCCTTAATGTAATTTTTAGTTTTAAAATTAATCTGCAAGGCAAAGAATAATTTTGCTTAAATCAATGTGTCACCCCAACTTACCACTGGGTTTTTCTAGTAATCTTCTTTGTAGATAGATGGCAATCTCACACACCCTCAATTGGTATCTGTCAATTGCTTTCATGCAGAAACCAGTTACCTGTTGACTGCTTCACACTTCACCTAGATGAACCAGAATAAATGCCACATCAGCAAATGCTCTCCAGAGAGCATGAATTAACAAACATGGAGCAGGTCTTTCTAGCTCTGATAAATGTCTGTGTTGCCAAGAGTGTATTCGTTTGTTTACTCAGGGAAATCAACAACTGCATCAGCATGAATTGCAAAACAAACAGCACAGGCTATTAAGCAACATTCAGGAAGCTAAATAACCTCATATTACTTTCTTTGTTTTCAAAATTAAAGGAAATAAATTCAGAAATAACACATTGCTACCTTTTTAAAAACATGACTCTGCAATTCTGTGAATTTGCAAGGTATATATGGACATTGTTTCTAGAGAGGACATCATGTTAGCTTTCTGCAGCAAATACAATGAAAAGGTTGCAGATCTTAAAAAATGATAAAATTTATTTTTCCACTGGATTGTTCACATTTCCTTTCCCAAAGACAAGGTGAGAGAAATATCTGAAAGGGAAGATGCAATCTCCGTTTTTCATTCTTAGCCACCAGAGAAATATTTACAGCAGTGACTTTTTCACACTGGTATTAGTAATGGAGAGACAGAGGCATCTTGTGGCGAACCAGTGCTCTCCAACAGCAGTTGATCTGCACCAGTTCTGGAAGAAACAGAAAAACACCATCTCTTTAACTATAGGGGAAGTAATTTCATAAAAATAAATAGTAAAACAGTTGAAAATGCTACGCTTCTCTGCTACATAAACTAAAATAGGTTATGGATTCTCCAAGACCATTACCATTGGAATTTCCCACTGCACTGGGTAGGATTGTTTTTCGCACTGTAAAACTCACTGAAATAAAAAAAGAAAAGAAATAACTTTAGTTTGTTCATGAAAGTGTTTTGAAATTATTTACTGATTCAGAAATCATGGACAAATCATTAAATGTAAGTTAGATCAAGCCACCATGTAATTCAATGCCCATTCTGATGTTACAAAGGGTAGATCCATGCAAAATTAGATTCCTGCTAAAATCAATAGCACCTACATATATACCACTAAGACAAAGGTTTAACTTGTTATAGAAAATAGTTTCTGTCCCAAGCTTGTCCATTTCACTAGGCCATAATGTAGAAAGCTATGTTGATTTTAGTTTAGCATGACTCAATCACTATGATTATCAACGATGGTTTATGACTCAATATTTATGTCCCAACCAACCAGATTTTTTTATTTTGCTTCAGAATTACTGATATTCCAAGAAAACAGTACTCTTGTGTAAATGACAACAATGTATTGGAATAAAACTTCCTCACACTCTTCCTTTCATATTTCACACCAGCTAACAGCTGCAAAATTTAATTGTTCTGGTTTCATTCTTGGGAGATCAATAGTCTTATAGTAAAACCAGACGACAACAAAAAACGACCTATTAATTCAGAGGGAATTTGCGTGCAATTCAACAGCATTCCCCTCCATTTCCCTTTCTATTCTTCCCGGCCAGCAAAGCAGGAATGTTTGTTTTGTCACTGGACAACAAAGTTCAGGGATGATAGTCCTATGGCAAGATCAGATCAGATCGGGTTATAAGGTCTAATTGTCAAGAGTCAGGTGTTCAATCTCTCTGTTGACTCAGTAGACAGACCAATATTTTTATGTATGTGGGGTTTTTGGAAAAAAATTGTCTTCCAACACATCAATAGACCTAACTGAGGTAAAGAAAAGGAAGGCTGAGATCAGGTCTGCCTTCTTGCTTCATGCAGTGCCCTTCCTAATCTTCACCAATCAAATGAGATTTTTTTTTATTGACTTGGATGTATTAATCTTTGGAAGACTCAAAGATATGTAGGAAGCATTGTCTTCCAGGAGACATATTCATTTTCCAAAAAACAAACAAAAAGAACTTAACAAGCTAGATGTTTGGTCTCTCTTACAGCCCTAGTCAAAATGAATAGAAGTGTAGTACAAGACAGTGTGCCTGTAACAAACTTAGGCAAGCACAGTAGCAGGGAAAGTTACAATCCTTACAGTATCATTATTACCTTCATTACCAAAACATCGTAAATTGTTCACACTGCAGGGTTTTGTGTCAGGAGGGAAGGCACTATGTTCATTTGGAACAATTGAAGATGATTTAAGTTAACATCGCCATACAAATTGGCAATGAAATGAAAATGACATTGGGAGCATATATTGGTCAAGATGGTTACTGAAATGTCATTCCATAGTAATAGGACATGACGGTATAACATATTTTTTTCTTGGTTGCGCTCCAATTTGATGGCATATAATAAAATATAGAATTGTTGCTACTGTCTTCTTCTGGGATGAATTTTTTTTTAAATTTCTTGGGCTTTTCAATAGCCCAAGATTTTTTAGTGATCATCCATCCAAGTATTACAACACCTGACCATATTTATCTTTTAAAATTATAGTGTACAATTACTTTAGATTCACCAAGAACCATAGTGGAGCAGAGATTAGAATGTAGTATTGCAGGCTAATTCTGCTGACTGCCAGCAATTTGATTCTCACCGACTCAAAGTGTACTCAGCCTTCCATCTTTCCAAGGTTGATAAAATGAGGACCCAGATTGTTGGGGGCAATATGCTAACTCTGTAAACTGCTTAGAAAGGGCTGTAAAGCACTGTGAATTGATATATGTCTTAATGTTATTGCTTATTTATTTCTTAATGTCATTTCTACTGCTTAACTGATTTGTAATTTAGATTATCTAACAACATATGTGTGATAGCAATAAAAAATCTCAAATGAGCAACTTCATTGTATATACAAAACTAGATCGGAGTTTAACTAATATCATTAAAAAAAGAACAGCTATACGTAATTCTAAATCATAAACAGGTTTTTGTATAATTGAATACATACCTGAAGAAAATAGGAGATATTTTATTTCAAATGCCTTGATCAACTGAAATAGATAGTGAAGGAAATTCTTTACCTAGTTTAATCCTCAACGTTAAAACTACAAGCAGTATAAAATGTTAGTCTTTTATAAATGTTTTCATTTATGTACAACAGAAACTATGGGGTGGATTTGCCTTCTCTTGCAAGCAGGTCTTGGCAATTTTCCACTTGGTTAATATAACCATGGAAATTAGGAAAGGTCTAATTTCACCTCTATTTGGAATACAACCCTCTTAGTTGCAATTTGTTCTTGTTCAGCTCACAGTAGTAACATTTATAGTAACATATTGAATAAAACTAACATCATATATCCTTTATTAAAACTTGCCATTACCCCTTCTTAGTAGACAATAATACAGGATATCACTCCAAAGCTTTTCCAAATTGCAAAGTAACGAAGTCTCAATAAAGGACATGGCAACATAAAGATTAATGGGGGTGGAAATACTAAACATAGTTCTGATGCATATTATTCTAGAATAATTCATTCAAAGATAAATTATTTTAATTTCTAGAATTAGGATTCAATCTCTACAATAGAATGATTTTTTTCCACAAAAGTGGAAAATCTAGAGTGCTAGATTCTTCAAGGAGATGAGAAAACTGTGGCCTTAAGAATACTTCTGGTTATAATTCCCATCATCTTTGACTATTAGCATATTTGCTGGAGTTACTTGATTTTAGGAGCATCTGATGGGCTATGACATTTCTTTTTCTTTTTAAGTTTTGTTTTATTAATATAGTATATAAAAATTCCATTTCAGTCAAACAGTGTATTGTCTGGGTACAACTGTTTTTAGGCAATCATAATCAGTGTTTACAATATCATTCATCATAATAAGATTAATACTGTAGTAATAATATTTTGTCTATTTTAACAAATTCCCATTTTAACGTTTATCCTTTTTATGTCCCTTTCTTTCTAACTTCTGTTTTTATTATCTAGCCATCAATAAAACTAAGCAGCAACTTAGTAGTCAAGGAATAGACAGTGCATGGTGGCCACAAATCCAGATATAATCTCACTGAGAAAGATGCTAAAAATGTATGGTTTTAATAAAGAATTGACAAAACTGTACCAGATACTAACTGGAACAGATGAAAAACTGATAAAGAAAATATATTTTATTTATTTTGTATTAAACTTGAAAGTGAGCAGGTAGAGGAGGCAATGACTGGGCTAAAATTTTTGGATATGCAATAGAATTAGACAAATGGCGGAAACTGTGGGATAGAAATGTTAAATTGACTATGTCAACTGCATAGAAATAAAATTTGTATAAAATATTTTACAGATGGCATTTTGCGCCAAGATTGGCAAAAATGTATAAGGATAGATTTGCTAAATGTTGGAAATATAATAAACATCTGGTTCATATTACCATATGCGGTGTCCACAAGCTAAAAAATATTGGAAAATACATACCTAGTTGAAAAAAATGATAAAACAGCATATAGACATGAAACCATAAATATTCTTATTGAGTATTCTACTAGAAAAATATGAGACTACACTTGATTTAACATGTATTAACTGCAGAATTGTATATGCTCAACAAAAGAAGTCTGATGAGAATGTAATTAAGGAAATATTAGAATGTGCAGAAATTGATAGACTAATGTTTACTATTAAGGACAAAAAAGAAGCTAAATATTTTTTGACATGGGATTCATTTTATCGAGGGCTATCAAATTTCTTATGACCCTCCTGAACCAAACAACTCTTCGGCTGTTTTAACTTGCTAAGGAACCTCCCAGGCTGGTATTTTTCAGATTCAGGCCAATCCAATTTTATACAGTGGATAAGAAATCAAATAAAATCAAATAAAATCAAATAAATCAAATAAAAAATGACTTCGTCCATGTATGTTTCCATACATGAAACTCGCAAACCTCCATTTACTGTTGAACTACAATTCCCAGCATCCCTCCCTATTCTCTATACAGGCTGAAGCTGTTGGGAAATGAGTTTTTGTATCTTCTAAAGGGCTGCCAAGCGCTTCTCCCTGCATGATTCCCACTCAGTCAAATGGTTATGAATTCTATTCATGAAAAAGGAAAGATATGCATGTCTCCCAAATTCAGAAGGAAAAGCTAAGCAAGAATATTTTCCAATGCAGATTTTTTTTTCTATGAACTCTCCCCTCCCCTTCAAGCACCAGCTCCAGTCGAGATACATACTATTACGCATGCGCACGCTTCCACTCCAACCTCCTCCGAAGATCTACCGAACTACTTCCTATCTATTATTGTAGGCGTTCTTCCCGCTAACGCTCTTATCGCGCTTGCGCACCGTTCCATCGAGCTCTGTGCTCCGCCCCATTCGGCCACCCATTGTTCGTTATGATTCCGGAAATGATGTCATAAAGCCGGTCCCCTCTTCTACACAAATGTGTTACCAAGCAGTTGTTTCTAGGGGCAACCAAACAGTGGGTTTGTTGCTACTCATGTAAAACTCATTCTCTGAATGAGGAAGAATTCGAATACGTTCGGAGAAAAGCCCTAGAAGAGACGGGAAGGGTGGGCGGAGAGGGAGAAAAAAATAGATTGGAGAAAAATATTTTTGGAACAGGTAAGCAGGTAGTTTGAAGTAGTGAAGAGAACTGTACTAGTTTTTGGAATTAATTTATTACATGCGTGCTTCATCTTCCCTTCAGGTGGTGTAGTGAGATTTCTACTTTGCCTCTCCCGCTTCCTCTTTTCTGCCCTAACAATCTTGTAAAGATAGGAGAGAGGATGGCTGGGTTCATATAACATGCTAAGCCATAAAATGGTTCTCTTGTTTTGGATTGTATCTTATGAATCTAATCGTTGTTGTTTGTTAAACCATGCTAAAGTGTTGTGTGAATCCAGCCAGTTGTGGTGAAACAGAAACTGCTTTGGTTTAGAGAACCACATCTTAACATGGTATGTGAATGCTGGCAATGATTTTTCTGAGATCCCCTGTGAATTTCATAGTCCTGACTTCGGTTAGACTCCTGCCCTAGTTCAGTGATATAATTTGAATGCTATATTGCTTCTTCACCTTGATTTGAATATGTAAAGCATTCCTCTAGTGACTCAGATGACAGTATATTGGGATCTCTGAGTAGCTTTCCTTGGAGCAGAGAGGGGTCTTGAGGTACTTTGAACTAGAAACCATTGGGCTGTGCCTCTCCTCCTCCTGCTTATTCAGGTGATCACTATTCATGAATATAAGCTGAAAGTTCTGCAACAGATGTATAGAAAAATGAAGTTTGATACCTGGCAAGATAATATGGTTAGTCATATTTATCCCAGAGGTTTTATCTTGGGTGTGCCATGTAAATCTCACTTAGGCTTCTCAACCAGCATCAAGAGTATGGTTTTTAATAAGTCAGAAAGCTACCACATCTACTTAAACTATATGGGAGAGCCATTGGTTGGCAAAAATTATGTAGACATTTGTATACAAATTATAAGTAATATATTAAGCTTTAGGTGATTTAAAGTGATTGTGATTTTCTGCTGGCTAGAAAAAAAAGCGGATGATAGTGAAGGGCAGAAAATGAAGAATATGAAAGAGAAACTCTGAAGGAAAGCCAGAATGTTTGCGTATGCATGGGGAGAGTAGGATAAAGAATGACATGAGTATGAGAGAAAATATGACAGGTAATTTTTTTTTAATAGCTAAGCAATTTAAATAATTTATTTGTAGGCCTGTTACGATGACAGCTATGGTCATGGAGGAGAGCATTTATAATCTTCTACCTCAGATTGTGGAGAAGTCTCGGATAACAGAGAAGCCTAGGTATGGGAACAAGAATCTTTCCCCTGGCTGATGTTCTGACATGGTTTTGCATTTAACAATAACTGGTATGCTTTTTTTTTTTTTGAGACATATGTTAAGTATTACATTTTCTATAGGAAGAAACTGAATATAGGATCTCCCACCACTTAATAGGTTAGTACTGCTAATTTACCAATACCTGCATGTCTCTTTTATCTACAAAAATAGGAAGACTGTTTGCACCTGCTCCTTTTAAATCAGTTTTATATATTTATTGGGGAAAAATAGAGGAAGAGTGCTTGCCTGTACATGTCAAATAAATTCTTTTTGAATCTGGGAATAAACACTCCAAAAGATGTCTGAATGAACACTATAATATTATACTATATATTAAGTTTATACAATATGCAAATTTCAACATTTTTTAAACTTTTATTTCTCTATTTCATAGAGATCTGAAATTTTGATAATATGGATTTGATACAATATTTCTTTTGCAATGTTATTCTGAAGTAATGAACAACTCCAGCAGAATGCAACTTTCATAAAAAGCTGTGCTACTTTATTTCCTCTTGGTGTCTTCAGGAATAAATTCCAGGAGTCAACCTGTCTGTCAGGTCTCTTATACTAAATAGTTCTGTCAGCAGCTTGAGCAAGTGTTGCTCCAGATACGGAGAATTTATGTCAATGTGTCATTCAATTTTATTTTCCACAAGATGCCGCTATGCTGCTAATGATGAAACTGGTTGATCTTCTCTTATGAGATGAATCTCGGAGGCAGATCAAGTTTCTTTACCCTGGCAGTGCTAATTCCGGAGACAGATGCACATTTGGGATCAATAGAAGAGATAGCAAAAATTCTGTTATGAGTGCAAAAAAAGCTTTCAATATGCCATCAAGGGGATATAGGCAATGAGAGGAATTATAAATAGTCAGTGTTAGGGTAACATGAGTGGCAATTGCCTCTTACTCGTACAGCCATTTACTGGCTATCAGCTTGGGTTGGGTAAATGGCAAGGGAATTATAATCCGGCATTGTGGTTGCCATAAAAAGAGAACATGAACTAGCGGTGTCATTCATATCTCAACAATTGTCTTTCTTGTTTATCTGTATCCCACCTTTAGTATATTTACAAATAACTCAGGGTGGCAAATAATCCAACACACCTTCCTAATCCAATATTCAACAACCCTGTGAGGTAAGGTTGAAAGAGAGTGACTGGTCCAAAGTTACTTCATTGGCTTTCATGGCTAAGGCAGGACTTGAACTCACAATCTCCCATTTTCTAGCCTGGTGTCTTGATCACTAGACCAGACTGGCGCTCTCTATATAAAGAGCCAATTGGCCAGTGAAGGAAAAGCACTTTTTTTCCATGCACACATCTCTTCTGGAAAAAAATATATCTGACCCAAGGAAAAAATTAGTGGGTTTCGATGCCACTTGCCAGTACTGGAAAATCTGAGTAGGATCCACACCTACCCAGCATCTGCCTAGACTCTATGTTTAAATGGGGCAGAGTATCTTCTCCTGAATGTGATGCTCCTCAGCAGATACTGGATCATATAGTGACTAGCTGCCATTTGAGATCTTATACAGCAGTCCTTCTCCAACTAACAAATACTGTGCTTAATTGGATAAGTGGACTAGATATTAATATATTAAATACCGTATTTGCCGGCGTATAAGACGACTGGGCGTATAAGACGACCCCCCAACATTTCCACTCAAAATATAGAGTTTGTTATATACTCGCCGTATAAGACTACCCCCTCTTCCGCACACCTTCCACTTTTGCACTTTTTTTTTTTGGAGGCACTTTTGTGCACCGTGGAAAACGAATCCTGTGAAGCCGAAAGGAGCAGCCAGCCTTCAGGCCGATGTAGGCGGGCCTCCTTCTCCCAGCTCCCAAGGAAACGAGGCGCTCAGCGGCCTCCGCTCGCACCGCCCGGCCTCCGCTCGCACCGCCCGGCCTCAGCTGCAACAAACCAGAGAAGGCATCCCCCTCATTGGGCTCCAGCTCTTTTTTTTTTTTAACATGCAAGGCTTGGGAAAAGAGTTTCCTGGTAGAGTGGTTTATTATTTCTGAGTTGCCCAATAATATCTTGTCTTATTTTTTGAAGCATCATCCATATTTTAGTCCCCATCAGAGAAAGGTAAATAGTCCTAATTTCAGAACTGGATAAACCCAGGGAAAGCATACCACCAATGGGAAGAAAATATGGGTGAGAAAGGACATAAAGAAGAGGTGAAACGGGCTATTTTGCAACCCATATAAACTTTGCTGCTCTCTTTCTTCCTTGGGTCTCTCCCCATAGAGGGAAAAGTATAATCAACTAACTGCATGTTCCTCAGAGTAAAGGACTTTTCCTTTACTTGGGCATCAAAAGCACTGACAGCGTTGTAAAACCAAGGATGGAAAGAAGCCATTTCTTTTGCTCAGATGTGGTAGTAAATGGATGGAAGCAATTCCTAGCAAAGTACCATCCTCAAGCACTGGAAACAAGCAGGAAAGGATGCCTACATCACTGGGTTCAAGCAATTGCCTTTAAAACTCCCCCAAGAAATCCAGGGTTTCTGAGAATAAATTTCTCCAGGGAGATTCCTGTTTCAAGAACTTTTCCTCTTCTTTTATTTTGTTTATCCCCACCGCTTCTCTGAGAAGTCAAGGCACCAAACTGACTTCCTCATCCTTTAAGGGAAGCTGCTACACAGGCACCTAACTCTTAACAACCTTCCATAGATTGGAGGGGACTGAAGGGACTTTCATAATTAAGGTGAAAGGCTGAAACTGGTAGAGTGAAAACAACGCCGACTTTCCAACAGAGCAGAGCTGACCCAAAACACATTGCCGGCGAAAGTGACTTTAATGGTTTCATAACGCAGCCCCGCTGCAATAGATGCGCTCATTCTGCCAGAGGGGGTTCTGGGCTTCTTCCCTGAGGATTCCTACATTGGTGGCACCTCTGATGGCACCTCTGAAAGAGGTTCCCAGCTGAGGGAAACAGCGAGGGTTGATTGCGAGGCCTTCTCCTCAGGTCAGGAGCACTAGTGGGTGGTCCCGCTCACGGGCTGCCGCATGCTTCGGGACCCTCGGCGGGCACTCACCGCTCTGCCCCCTGTGCGCGCATGCGACGAGGCGGCAGGCAGCCCAGCCCCATCAGCCGGAACCAGCCGGCATTACATAATCTTGCCGCGATCCTGATCCGGTCCCTGAGCCAGACGAAGCCACCGGCAAACGGACAAGGGGTGGGGGAACTGGGGCGCCGGTTTGATTAGGAACACACACACGCACAACCTGCCTACCAGCGCGGGGAACACGCGGACGCACCTGAGGGAAATGCAGAGGAGTTGCTGGAGGCAGCCGCTGCCGAGCAGAGGCCCCAAATTTTCCAACTAAATACGCCGGGGGACGGGGACGGGGGAGGGGGTAAGCAGGGACCGTCGCGAACCAGCGGCCTCAGCGGCAGCAGGACACCGCAACCCGCAAGGGTCGGGAGGGTGGGGGGAAGGTGACCGGCTATCCCAGGCTTACGGCCGCACCACCGTCATTCCGGGTGGTGCCGCGGGCAGCCGCAGTGCTTCCCAATTACCATTTGCCGGCGTATAAGACGACCCGGCGTATAAGACGACCCCCCCACTTGGAGGCATGTTTTTCAGGGCAAAAAAGTCGTCTTATACGCCGGCAAATACGGTACTTCATGTATTTTAAAATGTAACCTATAGTGTGTGTGTGTTCCTTAAATCTTACAAATCTTACAAAATTGATTACATATCTCCATCATATGCCTACCATAGTATTATGTATTCCTTCTGTTTAATCTTATTATTGATGTTCATGGGCTCTATACCTCTGAGCTGCGGCCCAGTAGTGGACTCTGAGCTGTTTGCAACTAGGTCATGGAAATGATGGGCAAACGTGTGTGCATGCACATGCATCCCCACTTGAGTGAGCAGCAGGCAAACGCATGTGTGCTCCATTTGCATGAGCGGCAGGTACGTGTATACACGCTGCTCTTGCAAATGGAGTTGCGCTTGAGCACATGCTTGCCATCATTCGTGCGGAACCATCCCCTCTCCCCACCCCCCACCCCCGGTTCGCAAAGTTATAAAGGTTGGGGAACTCTGCTCTATGCCATACACTAAATAAGTAAATAAATGTCTCCAGTGAGTGATGTTCTCTGGGCAATTTATAACAGAGAATATAGAGCAAGGGTGTCAAACTCAACTTAGAACTGGCCCGTGAGGCCATCCTGGAAAGACCGGCCCATGGTGGCTCTGCCAGTGAAAACAGAGCTCAGGAGGCACAGCCCTCCCAGACTTTGTTTTCAGTCATGTTGGCATCTTGCAGCCAAATGGAGCTTGGCAGCCCATTTTCGCTGGCAGAGCACTTGGGCCACCACAAGTGCCCCTGACATGAGTGATATCAAGCCATGTCCACCCTGGCCACACCCACCCCAACCCTCGAGGTCGAACACAACCTTGATGCGTCTCTCAATGAAATCTAGTTTGACATCTCTGATATAGAGGCTGGTTATATGTAGCATAATGTAATTTGCTTGGCTTGGGCTTACATCAAGCTACTGGAGCTTCTTTCCACAGGCAACATGACTGTTATAATTAACCCAACTATTGTTTGTAAACCAGATTTTATGGCTTTGCAAGTTATAACTATTAATTCTGTCAGCTGTAGTAGTTTAAATATATGGGTTCAACTTTCGTCCCAAAAGAGTAGTATTTCTGTTTTAGGAATTGTGATGCTGGAACTTGTTAAATAAAGGGATAGGCAATAATCCCTATAGTGTTGATATGACTTTGGAATCCTGAGGTTAGTTTAGGTTACTGAGGTTATTGAGATTAAACTACATTTTTATTAAAGGGGATTTATTAAAAACCAGTTAACTATCTTTTCCCTTCTTGAAGCTGAATAAGAGTATTGCAAGCTCGGAGAGAAATTAATTATAAATAAAATTTGATGTTAATTCAACAAATCATGGCATCAGAGTTTAAAAAGCATTGCCCATTTTTCTTATTTTTTTCCTCTGCCATTTAATATATGTGAATTATAAAATGCATAATCATTGTTTTAAACAAAAATAAATTCAGAACCATATTGTTCATCGGAATCATTTTGAACTTTTAAAGGTGCAATATTCAGCAATACAATTATCTATGGAATAATGGAATCTTATCTTCTGCTGACTTTAACTTTTTTGTCGATTTTGTCTCTCTCTTTATTAAAGTTTTGTATCAGCATTTAGACCATATGTGAAACGTGCAATACAGCAAAGTAAATCACAATGGAAAACAATTGGACCCCCAAAAGTCCAAGTGCCCTCTCCAAAAAACTTCCTTCAGAAACATTCAAAAGAACCAAAGTTACCAACAAGTATGTTTTTGACATAAGAATATTTGAAGGCATTTTACCATTTTTATTTTGTATTTTATTATTTAATATGTAGGACTGGTATGTTCCTTTTCTTATGATTTTTGAAGGGAAAATCTGTAAGCTAATGAAATGATTACAGAAGCATAGTAAGTGTTCCAGACACCTGCTATATTTGCATTCCAGTTCATTGTGAAGCACAGTTTGGACAACAAAACAAAGTGGTACACAACTCTATTAATCAGCCAGTCTTCTTCACAAAGGGAGAAGGGGGGAAAGAAACAATCTCCTCTAAATGCTTTTCAAGAGAAATTCCAAAAACCTGGTCTTATAATATAATTTAGAAGAGAAAAATCATTCTAGAGGTACAGTATTGTACCACATTTTTCGGTAAAATTTAAAATGTTGGGATGAATTCTGAAGATTGCCATTTTTAAGAAAAATATGGCTGCCACGATGGGTGTGACTGGTTACAAAACACCCAAAAAAGGAAATGAGTGTTTCCTTGTCTTTCTAAGCAAGTAGACTCCTTTCTGAAGAAATATGTTATATTGTACATGGCTGCAAAATAAGGAGCAGCAGGAAAAAATAGCATTGTAGATTAAATAAACACTGATTGGTGCGTATGTGCCATTTATTGATAAATTCAAATTTATAAGTTTCATTTTAAGTGGTTTTTATTTTGTAAAAAAAAATAAAAATTGAAAATTTTTAAAAAATTTAATGTTGGAAAATATCTAAATATAATTTTGTGGATTGTTATTTTTCTGGAAAAGAAAAAAAAGATCAACGCAGTAAAAAAGCACTGGAACTAAGTGTGCCCAAAAGAACAGATCATCCAATAATGGGAGTTCAGTGTACAAGGAATTTCATAAACACAAATACAAGTAATGCTATCATGGCAGTGCCCAAGAAACCATTACCAGTTTATGTAGACAGAAGGCAAGGAGACAGATTTCTTCTGGAAACTTCAGGTCTTGTTCCAAAATATCTCAAGAAAAAGGTAGGTTTGTACAGAGTTGGGGAAAAAATGGAGCTGAAAAATATAGGTAGTCCTCATCTTACAACAATAGGTGTAGTGACCGTTTGAAGTTACAACAGCACTGAAAAAAGAAACTTACAACTGGGCCACACACTTAGGATTATCACATCATTCCAAATTGGGTGGGATTCAATTTTTTTAACAACCGGTTCTGTAGGCATGGCTAGGTGGATGTGACAGGATGGGCATGGCTTCTTTTTTTTGCAGCACCCCCCACACCTGGGGGTTTTGCCACCTGGGCCTCAGGGAAGCCTCCTTGGGGGGGTGTTTTTGCTCCCAAGAGGCTTCCCTGGGACCCAGGAAGGCAAAAAATGGAGCACAGGGGGGCACACAGCACCCCCACCCCCACACTCCATTTTTGGGCCTCCTGGGCCTCAGGGAAGCCTCCTGGGGGAGGGCATTTTTGCTCCCAGAAAGGCAAAAAACAGAGCGCAGGGGGGGCATGTAGCATTCCCCATGCTCCGTTTTTGGGCCTCAGAGAAGCCTCCTGGGCGAAGCAGTAAGACAGCGAGGGGGATCCCAGCATAGCTGATCATCAGAACAGCTGATCATCGGGAGGGGAGAAAAAACCTTAAGGAGTGACTGGGCAAGGGAGAATGTCAGGCACTGACTGGGTGGAGTAGAGAGGGGAGGGGCCAGTCAGGGGCATGATTTTACGATTCTCCGAACTGCAGAATCGTAACAATCGGTTCTATAGAATGGGTCCAAACCGGTAGAATTCCACCCCTGCTCAAAATACAGGCACTTGGCAACTGGCATCTATTTATAACAATTGCCAGCATTCCCAAGATCATGTGATTACCATTTGCAGCCTTTCAGATGACTTCTGAAAGCAAGATTAGTGGAGGAAGTAAAATTCATTTAATGACTGTGTAATCAATCGCAGTGATGCCGTTCGCTTGGCAATTGTGACAATAAAGATTGTAAAATTGGGCATGACTTAATACCTGCCTTAGTTAACAATAAAAATTCTAGCCCCTCTTGTGGTAAATCAAGGGCTACCTATATAGTTGGTATGTTTGTATACCCAGAAACAGATTTTGACTGTGAAATGTTTATTCTGAAACCCATTGAAATCAGTTAAGTTTACTTCTCATTAAGCATGCAGAGGATTGCATTGTGCAATTCCCAGGAACCATTGAACTTATTTTGATTTCTATTATCATCAATTAATTAATTCAATATGAATAGTGTAGTTAACTGATTTGTTTTTAGGGAATGCCAACTCTACTATTATGACTATATAGGCTGATCTCACCTTGAAAATTTAAGTTTGATATTCACATGTTCACTGAAATGGATTGAACTGCATTCTTAGTCCAAAATGGAAGAGTTGTATTACATACGGAAACTATGCTTTTTAACAGTTACAAAATGTATTTTTCTTATAGGATTACGGAGTGATTCCAAAATATGTAATAAAGCGAAATGAAGATACAAAAAAGGCTCAGGAAGAATATGATGCCTATGTCAGGGAGACTCTCAGACAAAAAGCCATGAAACGGCTCACAGAGCAAGAGAGAGAAACTCTTTTAGAGGTAATGACTTGAGAAATACTGCAACTGAGATGGGCACAGTTTCGCTAGATGGAGCTCTAAAATTGTTCTATGTTGTTATGTTCTGACAAATGCCAAGTAGGTAGGAGTGTTACCATGTTGATTTGAAAAATGAATCGTTTGCCTTTAAACTTTTCATTGTATGCGTATTTTGTAGGAGATATATATGTATGTATGTATGTATGTATGTATGTATGTATGTATGTATGTATGCATACATATACACACAAATTTTGTGTGTGTGTATATATAGGTGTTCTCAGCATTCTTTAGAAAGAATGCTGAGAGCAACAAAGATTATTAGACCAGATACACACACACACACACACACACACACACACACACACACATGCCACATTTTGTGTTTGTGTGTATCTCTCATCTAATAATCTTTGTTGCTCTTCTCAGCATTCTTTCTAAAGTCTCAATATCTTTTCAATATTGTGGTTACCAAAACTGGACACAAAATTCCAAGTATGGTCTTATGAAGGCATTATAAAGTAGTTCTAACACTTCATTTGATCTTGATTCTGTTCCTTTGTTAATGCAGTGTAGTGCAGTCTAGGACTGCATTGGCTTTTGGGGCAGATGCATCACATCACTGGCTTATATTTAAGTGATTGCCAACTAGGACTCCAAGATCCTTCTCACAGTTGCTACTATTGATCCAGGTATCTATACCTGTGTCTTTGGTTTTTCTTGCCTAAATGTAAAACTTTTCTCACCATTACATTTTTATTTTGTTAATTAGGAGGAGTGTTCAAGTTTATTGAGATCCTTCTGTATCTTGAGCCTGTCTTTTAAAGTGTTGGCTATTACTACCAGCTTGGTGTTGTACGCAAATTTGATGGACTCCCCTTTTATCCTCTAGTCATTCTCATCCATTCTCTCTCTCTTTGTCTCTCTTTTAGAGATCTATCAAATTTTGCTAAACACATTTTAAAAATGTTTGATTGCAAACATAGTACTTCTGGGCTATGTTTCTGTGCTACTTATTAAAGTAGACTTTATTTAGGATTCTGTGAAAGCCTGGAAAAATGTACAACTTGATTAAGAATTTTTTAAATTTTTATTAATGCGATGTTTCTGAACCTTGGCAATTTTAAGCTATGTGGACTTCAACTCCTGAATTCTTCAGACAGGAATAATTTTCCCATGCTAGCTAGGGAATTGTGGGAGTTGAAGTCCACATAGCTTAAAGCTGCCAAGATTCAGAAACACTACATTAGTGCAACTCTTATTACCAACATCTCTTTTTTCAGGCCACATGGAAACCTGAAAAAAGGTGCTGTTTTTAGCATTTAACAGAAATGTTGAATAATACAATCTTTCCTGAGAATATAGGATTACAGCCTTTGTGCGTTTTTAGATACTTTACTGCAATGATTCTCAAACTGGCCCATTTTAAGGTTGCCTCCTAGAATTTTGGGGATCAAAGTCCACATATCTTAAAGGGGCCCAGTGTGAGAAGCACTCCTTTACTGCATTCTAATTCTTCTTTTCTTTTTTTCCATGTAGGGTCTCAAAACGAACTGGGAGGAGGTGCATCAGGCATTCCAAAACCTTTCAGTAGAAATAGATACATTACCCAAGAAGCTTTACAGAGAAAAGCTGGAAATAGACATGAAACAGTTGGAACATGATATTCAGACAATTGAGAAACACAAAGTTATTTACATAGCAAACAAATGAGGGTGTCTTTTGAGGATCATTTTTCTGTGAGATAGTTTACTTTCAGTGGAGATATAAATTGCATATATAAGTAGAAAACTATTTGAGGTTTTAAAATCTTTGTTAAAATTTATCATATTTTACATTTTGTTTCCTTTTAGGTGATTATTTATTTTTTCAATAAAGGCATATTTTTCTCCAGAGTATTTGGTTGCATGCTATTTTTAAAAAGTCTCTCAAGGTTTCCAGGGTCTTTATTATATAATTCAAAGAGGATGAAAAATAATAGCAGATAGGAATGATTTACCAGACAGTTAATAGTGATAAATATTCATTAAAGCGCCAAGTTATTCAGTGAATTGTTTAGTTTTCAAATAATTTTATTTAGCTTGGTATGCAGACTACTAAAATCATTTTTGTGTTTGCTTTTACTGTAAACTACCCAAATGAAAAAAACCAAGTAAAATTAATAATTAAAATTACAGGTAGTCCTCGACTTATAACCATTAGTTTGGCAAGTTACAACGGCACTGAAAAAGGTGATTTGTAGTCAGTTCTTGTACTTACTAGTATGGCAGCAACCCATGGCCACTTGATCAAAATTTGGGCACCACGCAACTAGTGTTTACATGGTTGTAGCATCATGCAGTCATATGCCACCTTCCCAGCAGGGTTCCAACAAGGAAAGTCAATGGGGGTGGGGGGTAGGGGGCAGATTCATTTAACAATTGCATGATTCATTAAAAAATGCAGAGATTTGCTTAACAATCATGGCAAAAAGGTTGTAAAATTTGGCACAAGTCACTTAGCCATCGCCTTGAAAATTCTGGTAGCAATTGTTGTAAACTGAAGACTACCTAAAAGTCAAAATCATCAATGGAAATCCTGTAGAAAGCATGTTTCAAAAATCTAATAGAGATGCCAGGGTTCACAGAACCAGCATAGCAATAGAAAAGGCTAAATTTATTCAAGTTCAGTGTGTATATGTGTGTGTATTAGTCTTTATTTTGGAAACATCTTTGGGGGGTTAAAAATACATATATAATGAAATATAACAACCAAAATTCAAATCAATTAATTTAAAAATCTAATGGAAAGTACAAGCAGAATATTAGTAACTCTCTGAAATTGGAGCATCATTATGACAACCATATTATCCATCTGTCACCTAAAGCTCTCGTAAAAAACTCTATTTGTATCTGGAAACAAGACAGTGATTGAGCCAAACTGATTTCTATAAAGAGATTGTATTGCAAATAACAGGACCATAAGAAATGAATGTCTTTGCTCTAGCCCCCACTTGAATTCATACAAACTAAGAATCACCAAAGGTTTATCTGGGAAAGAATGGCTTAAAGCAGTCCTGCAAGTTTTTCGGTTCCATACACTTTAAAATACACATAAAAACCTGCCAACCAATAAAGGATACATAATGGAGATATGCTTTGTTCTTGGTGATGAACATCAGCAAATAAGTGGAGCTAAACATTCTATACCTACTGTAGTTTCCAAGTAGTGTTCAGAGGCAAACCCACATGGAGTGCATTGCAGTAATCCAAGTTTGAAGAATGATAAAGCATGTATTAACTGTTGTGCATTACTTCCATTCCTGCAAAATTCTTTCCTGTCATAGCTTTCATCTGCTTACCCAACAGTAGCACGACGAGTAGACTTCGTCATTGGTAATACTTAAGAGACAACATGGGCTGATAACTATAATGAATATACAAACACTGGACCTGACTAACAGTGTTGCTGGTTTGGTCCAGAGTGATGATGATGCATAACTGAGCATCATCAACACATTGATGGTCCTTAACCTGAACTTATAATCAGTGGCTTTGTTAATTGATTACGTGCCTTGAAGTTGATTTGACTCTTAGTGAAGATACAGATTTTCTTCAGGATGATTTGTGCCCAACATTGTCTTTCACATTGACATGAAAAAGTAGGAGGGAAGCATCAATCCCTGTAGCACTCCTAAGTGAATAGGCTTTGAGCCAATCTCCACATCTACTGATCGGAGCAGCCGATCAATAAGGAATTACTGCAGTAATGCCCCCAACTGCACCTTCATAGTTGATCCAAGATACCATGGTAAGTGTTTCTTAAGGGAGCTGAGAGGCCAAAAATCAGCGGGGGTGGAGGGGCATACTCCATTCATCCAGGCCTGACAAATGTGACTAATGCAGTTTCTCCTTCAAGCCCAGGCCCAAACTTAGAAAGGTTTCCGCCACAGAACCAGTCCTACCGCCTTGAGAAATGCCTTAAAAATGAAGGTTATTATTCTATCGCCAGAACAAGATAGACTCGAGACCAGAGTTGAGTTCAGCTCTTTATTTAACTGTCAGTAACTTCAACTAAACTCAAGCAGCGGCAGCCTCTTTTATAGCGGCTGCTCACGGCTCACAACCAATGGCATCATTTTAAACCTCCCGCCGTTTAGGCGGCCAATCATCATATGTTGTTAACCATCAATCGCTAGGCGGTAGTGATTGTCCAATCGGAACGTAGTATTACGAGAATGCAAATGTCTATATACAACACCCCTCCCCTCTTGGTACGGTCCAACTTTACGTGACGTAGTCACGCAAATAGGCGGGGCTTTTGTGGGTCCTACTTGAACAGCGCAGCTCAGTCTCTGTGTTGTCTTCAATCGTTTCGGACGGGATCGATGTTTCTCCTGTCCTTCTCTCAGGAACCTCCTGGAAGGGTGAGTCAGCCATGCCACTCCTGCCGGGCCTTGTTAGGTTGGTTGAGCTGGTTTCACCACTCCCTTCTGGCTTACTCAGGCAGGTAGAGTCGGCTCGGCTGCTTCTTCCCTGGTTCTCCTCCGGCTCCCTTCTTTCAAACTCGCCTGTTGGTAAGTAGTTTTTATTTGTTCTTGGGCTTTCTGTTGCTGGTTGGTGGCCTGTTTTTAATCGTGTTAAAGGAGGGTTTTCCCTTTCTTTATTATTTAAGGGTTCCCCCCCCTCTCTGGTTTTATTATTACTTATTGGCTGTTTTGTATGGGTTTGCTCTATGTTTCGGGGTGTGTCGGTGTTACGTTCGAGGTTTCGAGACCATAGTTGGTCTATGTGCCTTTTCCAGGTTCTGCCGTTCGTCATTTCCAATCGGTACGACCGGGGGCCTGTTATTTGTGTTATCGTGGCTGGTAACCAAAATGGGTCTCCAGTAAGATTTTTCGCGTATACCAGGTTGCCTGGTATAAACGTGCGGTACTTACTGGAGGAGTCTGGTGGCTTCTTGGGGTTGTAGGTGGGGTGTAGTCTGTCCATATATGTTCGCAATTTTCTGCCCATTAAAAGTTCAGCTGGACTCTTGTTTGCTGATGAGCACGGCGTTATATGTTGAATTGTGAGCATTGTATTTATTTTGTCTTGCATGTCACCCCCTTCAAGTTTTTCTAATGCTTCTTTCATGTATTGAATCATGCATTCCGCCCGTCCGTTTGACGCTGGGTGGGCTGGCGCTGTCAGGGCATGTCGTATGCCTTGTTCTGCAAGGAATTGTTCAAAAGCTAAAGCTGTGAACTGTGGGCCATTGTCTGAGACTAACATGTCTGGTAATCCATGAGTGGCGAAAAGTTTCTTTAGTTGTTTAGTGATGGCTTCAGTCGTTGTTGAACTCATGATGCTGACCTCCAACCAGTTCGAGTAGGCATCAACGATGATTAAAAATGTATATCCCTTTGTGGGTCCGGTGAAGTCTATGTGGATCCTTGACCAGGGGCCTCTGGGTGTCTCCCAGTCAAGGACCGGTGCTAAAGTGGGGGTAAGTCTGGACGTCTGGCATTTATTACATGTTTTTACCCATGTTTCAAAGTCTTTGTCTATTCCTGGCCACCAGACGTAGCTTCTGGCCAGGGACTTCATTTTTACCATGCCCGGGTGTCCCTCGTGTAACATGTTCAGCACGTCTTCCTGTAATTTTCTTGGAACAACAACCCTATCCCCCCACAATATACATCCTTTTTCAATTGACAGCTCAGTTTGCCGGGTTTGGAATGGTTTAAAAGTCTCGTTTTTGTCGTTTTCCGGCCAGCCCCTCCCCACCCAGTTCAGGAGTCAGGCCATTAGTGTGTCTTTTGCGGTTTCCCTTGCGATGTCCAATGCGGTGATGGGCAGGTTCGATATTGTTTCAATTTGCAGGGTGCGTGTGGTGGGAGCTGGGTCGTCGTCGTGGTCTGGTAGAGGTGAGCGGCTCAGTGCGTCGGCGTGGGGTATGGCTTTTCCTGGTTGATAGACAAGCTTGTAGTTGTAGGCTGCAAGAAATTCCGACCATCTTGTCATCCTTGGAGACAGGATGTTAGGGGTGGCTCTGTCTCCTGCCAGGATTCCTAACAGTGGCTTGTGGTCGGTAATTAAGGAAAATGTCCTACCATAAAGGTATTCGTGAAAGTGTTTTACCCCCGAGATAGCGGCTAAGGCTTCTCTGTCCAGTTGGATGTAGTTTCTTTCAGCTTTTGACAGCGTTTTGGAATAAAAGGTGATCGGTGCCTCTCTGCCATCAGGTAGTGTGTGGCTAAGTATTGCGCCTACGCTGAATGGTGAAGCGTCGCAGGTGACAATCAGCGGTAACATGTCGCTGTATTGGATTAATACAGATTCGGATGTTATTAAGTTCTTTATTCTTTGGAATGCGGCTTCTTCTCGTCGGCCCCATGCCCAGATGGCTTTTTTATCGAGTAGTCTATGCAGTGGCTCCGCTATTGTTGCCTTCTGCGGCAAAAAGACATTATAAAAATTAATGAGTCCCAAGAGTGCCTGCAAGTCTGTTTTGTTTTTGGGTCTGGGTGCTTCTTTTATCGCTCGTATTTTTTTTCCGGTGGGGTGGATTCCTGCTTCATCAATAAGATATCTAGGAACTTGACCTGATTTGTGGAAAGTTGGCATTTTTCTTTTTTGACCTTGAGTCCTGCTTCTCTAAACCTTTGCAAGATTGCCCTTAGCCGGTCCTTTAGTTGTTTTTTATTTCTGGCGGATACCAATACATCATCAAAATAGGGAACCACCCCTTTTAGTCCTTGGAGGAGGCATTCCATCAGGCTTTGGAAAACGCCGGGGGCCACGCTGACACCAAATTGCAATCTGTTGCATTTAAATGCCCCCCTATGTGTTACAATAGTCTGTTCCTCTGCCGTCTTGGAATCAACCGGCAATTGTTGATATGCCTGCGCGAGATCGAGCTTTGCAAAAACTTTTCCTCCCCCCAATGAGTGCAAGAGGTGCTGGACTACTGGAACGGGGTATACGCTCTGCTGTAATGCGTGGTTCAGGGTGGCCTTATAGTCACCACAGATGCGCCCGGACCCATCTGGTTTCACGGGAGTCACAATCAGGGTTTCCCATCTTGCATGGTCGATTGGCTCTAGCACCCCTTGTGCGATGAGTTTGTTCAACTGCTCGTCGATATTTGGCTTTAGCGCAAAGGGGACACGTCTGGCCTTTAGCCAGCTATGTTCGGGTTTAGGCTAAATGAGATAGGGGTCCCGTCAAATACATCCTGGAACTCCTTCATCAGGCTTTCTTCCCAGTCTGTCTCGGTGACGCTGTTAATTCCTGTCACTTCGATCCCCAAAGGCGCGAACCATTCTAAACCAAGCAGGCTGGGGCGGTCTCAGTCGACGATGGTCAATGGAAGAACTTCAGTGTGCTTCTTGAATTTTACCTTGAAATGTCCCAGTCCAACTACCAGAATCTTGTTTCCTTGGTAGTCTTTTAACGTCAGGCTTTGCTCTTCAAGTTCTTTTCGTCGTATGTCTGGTATCAAGGTTTTTATTGTGTTCCATGATACCATTGACAGATATGAGCCAGAGTCCACTTCCATTTCACATGGCTCTCCCTCTATTTTGACATTTATTCGAACCTTCTTAGCATCAGTTGCTCTGGCATTCCCAATGGTAATTGTCTGGTGTGTTTCTTCCTTCTCGTTGAGCCGCTGACTTCTATTTTCCCGGCTCCAACAACTTCCGGTTTGCTTCTCCTTAGTTCTGGGGGGTGCTGCCTCGTCTTTTTGGACTATGGCTCTTTTTGTTTCGGCAGACCCTTGCAATGTGCCCCCGTTTTTTGCAGTGTCTGCAGATGGCGTCCAAAAAACGGCACTCAGAACGCGGATGATTTTTTCCGCATCCGGCACACTGAAAATCAGGTTTCCTTCCTCTTTTCTCTCTCTGGTTTCATTCTGACTGGAGCCTATGTACCTCTTCATCTTCATCCTCAAAGTCGGTTGATGACTCGATGTCTTCATGATGGGTGGTTGCGGTAGTGTGTTTCTGGGTAGCTTCCGCTTTCTTTTCTCTGCTCTGGCTTGAGCTGTTGGCCATATTCATTTGCTTCATTTTAGCTGCAGATTTTTTCGCTGCTTCAGCTGCGGTTGCCTCAGCGATGGCTTCATTTACAGTGATGTTGGGTCGATTTAGTAGTTTGCTCTGGAGAGTAGTGTCTCTCAATCCGAGGACCCCGCAGTCTCTCATGGCTTCGTCCATGTTGAGAAATTCGCATGCTCCTCCAATGTCCCTTAGTGCTGCTATGAAATCCCCGATACTTTCGCCTTCTCGTTGATCCCATTTATAAAATTCGTGTCTTCGAATAAGATTGGAAACAACAGGCGTGTAATGGGCTCTCAGCATCCGGTTC
Source organism: Notechis scutatus (assembly GCF_049901735.1). NCBI lineage: Eukaryota > Metazoa > Chordata > Lepidosauria > Squamata > Elapidae > Notechis > Notechis scutatus. The sequence goes on from NC_142025.1 coordinate 21,339,292, forward strand.
AGGTCCGGCCATGCCATCTGTTTGACATCATGCGGTTTTGCCAATGCTTTGGCCATTTTAAAAATGGTAGGTCTGCAATGCATTAGGAATACGGCTCTCTTCCTTTGGTCCATGATTTCTTGTAGTTCGTTACTCTCTAGGAACATCAGGAACCTGTCGATATATGATTCCCAGTCCTCTTCGGCTGGGTTGAATGGTGCGGGTGACGAATTATTTCCGGCCATCTCTTTGACTTCTTGGCTCTCTTCGCCATGTGCTTATGGTCTTTGCCCTCTCAATCCCATCCTCATCGCCAGTGTTCTATCGCCAGAACAAGATAGACTCGAGACCGGAGTTGAGTTCAGCTCTTTATTTAACTGTCAGTAACTTCAACTAAACTCGAGCCATGGCAGCCTCTTTTATAATGGCTGCTCGTGGCTTGCAACCAATGGTATCATTTTAAACCTCCCACCATTTAGGCGGCCAATCATCATATGTTGTTAACCACCAATTGCTAGGCGGTAGTGATTGTCCAATCGGAACGTAGTATTACGAGTATGCAAATGTCTATATACAACAGTTATAGAGTTGCTGATAACAATACAATACAGCCAGCTTCTTGCGGAGGAAGTATGATACCACTTTCTTCAAGGCTGCACCTCTCATAATGAGATACTGACCTTTTTCTTGATCTAACTCATCATACCCTTGCCAGCTCCATACAGCAGGGGTCCCCAACCACCGGGCCGCAGACCGGTACCGGTCCATGGCTCATTTTCTACTGGGCCGCCGGTTTGCTGGGCGCCGCCATCTTGTTTCGATGAGAAAGTGCTTCCGGGTGAGCTTTTCTGGTTGGAAAGCGGCGTTTGGGTCCTGAAGGAATCCTCGTGCCTTAGTTTCATCGAAGGGGGGGCGGCTTCAAACGAAGAGCCGTCCCGATGGCGGAGGAGATTAAGAAAGCACAAAAAAGCACAAAAAAGGTACAAAGGAGGAGTTGAAGGTGGCAGGGAGAAGCGGGGGACGGCTGGCTGGCCGGTCGCTCGGCTCGCCTTGCCTTGTCATGTGTGCTGATGCCGGTACCGGGCCGCGGATCATTTTGTGATGCCGGTACCGGGCCGTGGCACAAAAAAGGTTGGGGGCCACTGCCATACAGGAATCTGCAGGATGCAGAGGCCACAGTAGAGACCTCAATATTTCTTGAAAGCTTGAACTCACCCACTCACTCCATTGCAAATTAAGTAGTCAGATTTCTTGCATTTGGAAAATCAGCAAAGTCAGACTCTTTGTGCAATAATAAGCCATATCTTAAGGAAACCATCATCCTCATCATGGTATTACAATTCTGGTACAAACATTTTTTTCAAATAGCTTCGACCTACTAACTACAAATGTATAACTAGTATAACACATAACTATGAATATAATTGATAGTCAAAAATTCATATAAAAGCTAGATCAAACATTCCTACAAAACCATGAAAATAGGGGCAATAAGGAATGCAGCCAAAAGATGCAGGGATTTCAGGATAGTGGCCGTTTTCCATTTACCTGTACTATTTAAAGCATGCTACCTTTGATACTGGTAACAATATACAGCTGTCATGGTAGAGAGCAATAGCTTATCTCCATTAATTTGTTCTGTTTTCCTTCAAAATAATTCAACAGTTTAACTAAGATAACCACATGTCTAAATTTTGTGAAAATATCCTGTTTTCACTGCAATAATTCTCTGGTAGGGAAAAATGACCTTGGAAATATCTAGGATTTGTTTATAGTAGCAATAGTAGCAATGGACATATCAGGAAAGATTCAAGCAAAGGTTCCCATGGTTCAAGGAAAGGCTCCTGTTGCCTCCTGATTGATGAGCAGAAGGAGAGAACAGATAGCAAACATACGGCCACCTGGCCCCAAAGCACCAGAGGAAGCATTATGGGGGCTGAGTGGTCTACTAAATAGCATGATGTTTCAGATAGCTTCAAAATAACTAAACTAAAATTATCATTGGTTTTACAAATAGATATTCTTTCATAGCAAATGTTGATTTAAGTGGCAGAGAATTTTAATTTTATAACCATTTATAACATTTTATATATTTTATATACAATATTATAGCCTATAAGTATCAGATTTTTAATTTCATAATGGTCAACGCTTTATAATTGCAACATATTTTAATGCTGAAACATCCCAATTTTCAGTCAATGTTTCCCTCAGAATCACAGATTTTACACATAAGATGCTCTTTCATAGCAAATGCTAGTTTAAGTGTCAGAGAAATTTTATTTTATAACCAACATTGGCCTATAAATGTCAGATTTTTAATTTTATAATGGCCAATGGTTTAGAATTGCATGTTTTGATGCTGAAACACTGTTCTAGTCCCAATATTCATTCAATATTTATAAATTTTCTGCTTTAGCCAATAAAACCAGCAAACAAATCAATTTATTTAGTGTTTTGTTTGTTTGTTTGTTAGTTATTTATTTTGTCAAGAGCTTACAATATAACAGAAACAAGAACAAACATAAGTTTAAATACAAGAAATAGGAACTTAATAATTGGGGACAATAGGACAGGAACGGTAGATACGATTGTAATAATTATGCTATTATTCATGTTTAAGCATAAATTAAGCATCACACTATTTTAAAGTCAATGTCTGGCACATTTGTCCTATATAATTTTGTTTTTGTTTTTTTAATTTGGAGGTAGCTTGAACATTTGGAAGGGCAAGCTACCTTGAATCATGATAGAGTTGGTGTCCCTTTTCAGATAAGCATGCTGGATCACTCAGAAACTTAGCAAAGGCTGCTCTGAGATTATACGTTACTCCAAGAGTACATATAATTGCTATTTTTGAAATATTGCTTCAGTTCCATATACTAGTTCTTGTTCATTATTGCGATGGATTTTTGGGTTTGGGCTTACTGCTTCCAGAGTAGCAAGGCTGATTCAGTCCCAGAAATGTAACTGAGCTAATGAATCATTAGCTGAGTCTTTGAGACAAGCATATGCTACAGGTACTACCCTTAGATATTAATGCTTTGCTATATCTATCCGATTAGTGCTTGAAGTTTGGAGGGCAACATCAATACATTTTGCACATTAAATGTGCATTTTATAAAATAACTGATAGTACTATCCAGACTGGTTTTCTTTTTCAAAAGTTTAAATATGATAAGTCTTTCTGAGGCTTTTATTGGTTCTCATTCAATGTCATTGTATTTCTCTGAATTTTCAATGCTGCAAAGTATAAAATTATCTCATTTACCATGCTTGGTTCTATAAAACTCTATCATGTCCCCAAGGTATCCCTTCTAGGCCCTCCGGATTTCAATGCTGTATTTTCACTGTAGGAGAAGTGTTCTAGACCAGGGGTCCCCAACTCCTGGACTGGGCCTTGTGACTTTCAGAACTGGGCCCCGGAAGTGGCAGGCGAGTACGTGTGTGCATGCACGCATCCCTACATCCCCATTTGCACAAAGCCAAAAAGTTGGGGAACTCTGCTCTTAACCAGTGGAATAGCTTGCCTTCAGAAATTGTGGCAGCTTGATAACTGGAGGTTTTTAAGAAGAGACTAGACAGCCACTTATCTGAATAGTATAGTTTCCCCTGCTTGAACTGGACTAGAAGACTTCCAAGGTCCCTTCTAGATTCTATTCTATTCTGTTGTTCTGTTCTGTTCTATTCTGTTGTTCTGTTCTGTTCTATTCTAATTCTATTCTATTCTAAACCATTAATCATCAGAAAGTATATACAGCTAGTCCTCTACTTACAACCATAATGGAATCTGTCAATTACAGTCACAAATTTGATGCCTATGAAGTGAGATGCTTACGATTGCCTTGCTTAACGACCCCAATCCCTACTCTTCCTGGTGCAGTCATTAAGTAATTGTGTGGGTCGTTAAGCAGAATGCCTCAGGTGTAGGGGAAACCCTAGGAGGCCTAGCACAGGCCCAAGCCTGTAATGAAGGACCACCCCACTTCACACATGGCCTGTCATGGGCATCCCAAGGCCTCCCCTACCCCCTGAGGCACCCCATGCTCTGCTTCTCTCCCCAGGCTGCAGGCCTTAGGCCTACTTACCCATTCCACTGGATCCCCACAGGCCATGGGCTTCCTTTTTCACCCCACAGGGTCCCTGCAGATGTTCCACCACGAGGCCTTCCTCCTACACAATGGAGGCCACGTGATGCCATCCTAAAAGCAGGGACCATTTTGGGAGCAGCCACAATGAATTGCAGTTGCTCGCAAAAGACACCCGCTTCCAGGACAGTGCCATGTGGCCTCTAGGGAGGTCAAAAAGCACAGTGGCCTAGTCTCCTTCCCCAACAAGAGATTAATTGCAGTGCTCCCAAAATAGCACTCACTTCAGAGATAATACATGTGGAGGGAGCTGAACAGCGGAACGGCTACATAAGGGCGTGCATAAGCGCACCAACGTGCCTACCGTCCCTGTCCTATTGTTTCTCTTATTCTTTTATTTTTCTTATATGTACCCATTTCATGTATTCACAACTATGTATACATTTATACTTATTATCTTGTAAACAATTGGCAAATCAAATAAATAAATAAATAAATAAATACTTCCAGAAGGAGATCTACCAAAAAGGTAGAAGGAGAATGCAGGAACCAATGAGGTAGGAAGTAGGCCCAAGACCTGCAAAGACCCAGTAGTACATAATGCGGGGGGTTTTGGAGGCAGAGAGAATGCACTGCATTGTCCTTCCAGTCAGATGTACAGTAAGGGGAGCTTGCCAAGTGCCTAAATTTTATTCCCATGACCATGGAGACATTGCAATAATTGTAACTTCAGGCAAAGGTCATAAATCCCTAAATTTAGCACTATCATAATTTCAAATGGTTGCTGAAGAAATGGTCATAAATTGAATTACTACTGTATCCTGGTTCACACATTGCGTTAGGGCATGCTTTATTTAATTACATTTTGTTCAGGGAACTTCAGCTACCAATTTCATGCAAGCTACTAAATCATAAATCCAAGTTTACAAACTGTGGTGGCTCGACTCACCTAAATTAAAATTAGAGAAGACACGTTTTAGTATGCATGTACACTAATCACAGCTATGTTGAGTCTGAATCAAAAATGAACCTGAATAATTCTACATAGAGGACTTAAAAACTCACGACAGAAAGCTATCAAAGTACAATGGCTACTGGGACAAATTAATTCAGAGTTTTCACTCTAGGAACATATAACCAAGTTCAGTGATGATATTTTGAACACATTATGTGAAAAGCTAGCTTTCTTGAAAAATCTATGATACTGAGAAATGAGTAAAAACTAGAAGAGGATGACTAGTAGCAAGGTGGATGGACTCCATTACAGCAGCATTGTTGGAAGACACGAAGGGCTAAATTGGGAGCACATCATTCTGGAAAAAAATCTATGAGGTTGCTGAGAGTCAACACTGATTTGATGGCACATAGTCATCAATCAATTCTTATAGAATACCTTCTTTTATTATATTGATTATTATATTGATTATAATGGCAAAGGCTTCTTTTGTCAACTTCAGGCACAATGAAGCATCTATCAAAGCTGCTCTCATTCCATTTTAAACAGACTATGTATTCTTTCATGAAGGTCATCAGTATTGCTGATTATAGAGGAAAAAAATGTCATAATGAAAACCATTTGAGCTACAGACACAAGGCAAACATTCTTATTCAATTCTCCCTCTCCAGGAAGTTGGACAAAATACATTCTGAGAATTCAAAGAATGTCACTCCATTTATATTTACATATAGAACTGCCAGGGATTGGAACTGGTTCATTTGTCCTATTATTATAGCAAAAGAATAAATGTGAGTAAACTTTTATTTGGGACTCATGAGAGTGTCTTATATTTCATCTTCTTTAAGGGAATGCTAAGAAGTTGTAAAGTTTTACAGAGTTTAATGCCCTCTGTTTTGCTTGGTTTACTTTGACTCATACCAGTTTAAGACAGGTCATTAGCAAGGCTAGCTGAACCATAAAGGCAAGGCTAGAGCTAGCCTGGGGCTTGCTGTAGGCTGTAAATCAAAGCCAAATAAACCATGCTATAATTCAGTACTGTAGTGAAATGCAATTTGTCCAGCGAGGCTACGTGTACAATAAGCAGGTCAAAGATCAATTCCACCTGTGGTTTATTCAACGAACCAGCCTTTGCCACTCCGTACGCCGATCCGTTTCTAGGAAGGCGAGAAGAGCGAGGCAGGGGCCGCGGAATAGGAGACCAGGCAAATTTAATCCCGGCTCAAACGTGATTAGAAGCGGGGCTTTGCCTCTACCTCATCCCCCTATGTTGGAAGAGGCGAGCCAAGCCTGAGCTACGGAGCTCGGCCGGGGATCGGGAAGAGGGAGAAATCGCATCCAAGCAACTAGGACCTGCTGCACAGATTTTCCCTCCTCGAGTTGGTTTGCTTGACAGTCGCTTCTTCTTTCCTCCAGCCTGAGCGCGGCGCAGCCGCTGCCTTCTCCTCCTCGACTCCTACGGCTCACCACATCCGATCGGAGCGAGAAAGGAGGCTGGGCTCAGCGCTCACGTTTTCCTCCCCCTCCTTCTCCTCGCCTCTCTATTCTCCCTCCTCAAGGCTTTGTCCAGCCCCTTGTGAAGATGGCGGGGCTGAGCAGCAGGACTAGCGTGGCAGAGGCGCCGAGAAGCAGCGGCCGAGGGGTCGTGGTAAATGAAAACTTTCCCCCACTCCCGGATCGGCCTGCCGCAATAGCTGTTGCAGGCGCGATAGCCAGCCCGGCTCCCTCCCAGTCCCTTCAGCACCCCGCCATCCGCCCGACCACGCTTCGCTCACCTGACACCCCCCCACTTCCCCATCTTCCTGGACTTCAACCTCTGCTTTCTCACGCCTCGGTCGGTAGTTTAAATGACCCCGGGGGCTTTTTAGTATTTATTTCATCGTTAGGGTACCCAGAATGAAAGCACGTTTGAACCGAAAGGGAGCTAGCTCTATGAAGCCGCGCGCTGGGGATAAATTCCTTGCCACGAGTGAGATGGCAGGTTTTAACAATTGCATTGCCCGCCACCCAACCATGGAAGGCGAAAGGGCTTGTTTTTCTCCCGGAGAAATTGGTAGCCTGGGGTTGCAGACTTTTAACTACAGTAACAGCATAGGGCGATCTCGATCCTCTTCCCAACTGAGTGTCACACGATCGTCTTGTGGGCACGAAAATCTTTCACCGATTCCCTCCATAGTGAATATGATTTGGAATACGACGATAGCAGGGACACGTCACCCACCCACCCCGCTCCCTCTCCCGTCCCTTAAAAGCCACGCATTCAGGATCTGCATTCATGCATCACTTTAATCGCATCAGTTCTGCTAAAGGGATTATTTGCACAGCTTCCTCCCCCCCCACTTCCCCCATGATCTGGAGGAGTTACACGTGATACAGTGTTGTCCTCTTGCGTAATTGGTATAACGCTTATGAAAAGAGGTGGAACCATTCTTAGGGTTCCCCCCACCCCCTCAATTCATTACATTGATTGACCTGAATAAAACAATCCTACCTTCAGAAAGATGTGGGTGGAAGATTGTACTGTTTTTTAGAGAGATGATTTGAAGGTTCTTAAGAAAATGCTTATAAAGGGGCATTATAGCTTTAATACCATAAGTGTTTCAGTATTCAATATTCAATTATACGTTGACTTCTTAAATAATAAATATGGCTACCTCCTGAACACATGAATCACAGACTAAAATTCATATGTGTTTATTTAAAAGTAAACACCCTTATGAATGGGGCATATGACCAATGCAGCTTTGTTAACTTGGAGGGGAGAATAGCAAGGAATATTGGGGATATTAATTGTTTAAAAAGTTCCTAAAAGAATACACTTTTATAATACTGCTCAGAAAACTGCAGTGTAGACAGAAGGAGTAAAATTTGACTCAAATGTATTGTGACAGGTAGTCCTTGACTTATTATCATTCATTTAGCAAATGTTTGAAGTTACAGTTGCCCTGGAAAAAATGACTTGTGACCACTCCTTGCACTTATATCTGTAGCCCCATGGTCATGTGATCAAAATTTGGGCACTCAGCAACCAGCATGTATTTATGATTTTTGCAGGGTCCCAGGGTTATGTGATTGCCATTTGAAACCTTCCCAGACTGCATCCAACTAGCAAAATAAATGGCGGAAGTGAGATTTCCTTAATGACCATGTGATTCACTTAACACTACTGTGATTCATTTAACAACCATAGGAAAAGTTTGTAAATGAACTGTCTTGCTTAGCAATGGAAATTACGGACAAAATGCTAAGTCAAGGATTGAACTTCTTTTAATGTGGCTAAGAGGTATGAAATTGCACTGTCACATGATTTAAATTATAAAACCAGCCAGATGAGGAGAAGCAGCTATAGAAAAGGGGAGAATATTCTCATTTTTTTTTTACCTCAGAAGAATCTTGTTTTGTTTTGCAAAAAAAAGAATCTCTTCTAAAATACAGGTAGTCCTCTACTTACAACCATTTATTTAGTGATCATTTGAAGTCACAGTGGCAGTGAAAAAACTGACATGATTGTTTTTCACACTTATGATTGTTGCAGCATCTCCTTGGTAATGAACAAAATTTGAATGCTTGGCAGCTACCATTTATGACGATTGCCATGTCATGGAGTCATATGATCATCTTTTGCAACCTTCAATAAAGCAAAGTCAGTGGGGAAGCCAGATTCACCATGTTACTAAATTATAACCTACAGTGATTCATTTAACTATGGCATTAAAGGTATTAAATGAGGCAAAACTCACTTAACAATTGTCTCACTTATAACATAAATGTTGCACTCCGTTGTGGTCGTAAGTCAAGGACTATCTGTATAGTGCTTAGGACTAACTGTGCTGTGTAAACCTTTTGGTCTGAAATGTATAAAATTTAAATGCACCTGATTGATTTGTTGGCAGAACAGATCAGTCCTATGTGCGCCTCTAAATAAGCCTCACTGTACGCAGCAGGAGTTGCTTCTGGGTGAATATTCTGTAAACGTGGAACTATGTTCTAGCTTTGGTAATATGTTGTTGCTGGCATTAAAATATGAGGTAGAGGATGATAATTAAACTTTAAGTCTAAGGTTTTTTTTTTTACCCAAAATATACACTTGAGTAATACGCTGTAGCCTTTTTAAGAGTCTGTCTAGTAATTTGGGGGGAATAGCAATAGGATGGGAAGCCCCAGATTCAAATATAGATAATTCTTGACTTAAAATGGCAATTGAGCCCAAAATTTCCATTGCTAAGCAAGATATTTTTGTTAATTTTGCCCCGTTTTACAATCTTTTTTTTGCCAGGGTTGTTTAAGGAATCATTGCAATTGTTAAGTTAGTAACACAGAGAGATTTAACCTGGAAATAAGGAGAAACTTTCTGACAGTGAGAACAATCAACCAATGGAACAGCTTGTCTTCAGAAGTTGTGGGAGCGCCATCACTTGAGACTTTCAAGAAGAGATTGGACTGCCATTTGTCAGAAATGGTTTAGGGTCTCCCGCTTGGGTGGGGGTTTGGACTAGATAACTAAAAGATCCCTTCCAACTCTTATTATCTGTAATTTTCAGTACCATTGTAACCTTGGTCACTAAATGAACAATTGTATATTGATGACTATTTTCAACCCAGCAACCTCTTACTTTGTTTCAGTTTTCTGTAACTTCTCTAGCCTATCGATTGGAAACAACCAGAAACAATCATGAAATCTCTCCTTCTCTCTCTTTTAGAACAATCATCTGGAAAGCCATATTCATCCAATTTTTAAACAACCAAAATTTTCCACAAAACATATCGACAAATTTCTAACCCACATCTTTGGTAGGAGGATCTATCTGCAAGTCAGCTCTTGCCACCATATTGAGAAGAGCAAATTATGACCGGTTTATGCAATAAACAATGGTTTAAACACAGGGTAGTTTGCTTTGAAATAAAGCAATCTGTTGGTTCTAATTTTGTGAATCTATCTTCAATTTTTATATTCTCTTTCACAGTTATATATTAATTTTAAGGAGAACATCACTTAATAGTAAGAGAGTGAAGCAAGCTAGAAATCTCTTTAGTTGCTATAGGAATCTCATTTTAGAAAAAGAGGTTATTCTTTTTCTGTACTACTTCCCTGTTCAAATCATTGAAAATTTTCTCATGCATATTTAGCTCAGTAAAATAAATTAATATTCTTATGATAAATTATATAATAGATTTGTATACCAAAGCAAAAATATCTTTAAAAAAATAACATGACGTATACTTATTAGAATATAAACAGTACTAATAACTGCAGTATCCTTAAAGCAGAATTTTTCATTAATGTTCTCTTTACCTCGATTTATTATTACAATTGAGCTCAAAATTTCTGTTGCTAAGTGAGACAGCTTTTAAGTGAATCACTGCAGTTGTTAACTTAGTAACACAGCTGTTAAGTGAATTTGGCTTCCCCATTGATTTTGCTTGTCAGAAAATCACAAAAGGTAATCACATGACCCAGGACATTGCAACTATAATAAATACATGCCAGTTGCCAAGCATTTGAATTTTGATCATGTGACCATGGGGATGCTGCATTGGTTTTAAATGTGAAAAGTCACCTTTTTCAGTGCTGGAATAACTTCAAACAGTCACTAAACAAATGGTTGTAAGTCAAGGACTACACACACACACACACACACACACACACACACACACACACACGTTTTCTTATGTTTTCACGGGTATTATATGTATGGTATTTAGGTTTCTTCAGGTATTTTCCCATGTCTTAATAGTTGAGCTTTTAAAGTTATAGTGACATTTCGGCAGAATCTCATCTGCCATCCTCAGGCTTGTGTATTGGGGTTTTTTTCCCTAATCGTGTGTGTCAAGCTTTAGCAGCCATTTCTGTTTGAATTCACCATTCACAAGAAACCAAGCTGCACTAAAAAAAACCTGATACACAAAACACAATGTTGCCAGCTGATCAAAAACACAGCAACTCGAAGACCGATAAACACAAACCTAGACTCCCAGCCAATCAGGATGAAGAAAAAACCATTCAAATAAAGCACGAAGCCAGCACTAAATTCAAACAGAAACGACTGCTAAAGCCTGACACACACGATTAGGAAAAAACCCCAATACACAAGCCTGAGGATGGCAGATGAGATTCTGCCGAAATGTCGCTATAAAAGCACTACCATTAAGACGTGGGAAAATACCCGAAGAAACCTAAATACCATACATACATACATACATACATACATACATACATACATACATACATACATACAGTATTTAATATATTATGAACACCTCTGAGAAGTTATGTTCCCCTTACAGTAAAATCTAAAAAAAAATACAGGAATATCACTCCTATTTTCATATTCTACTGGACGTGTATGTGTGTGTGTATAGATAGATAGATAGATAGATAGATAGATAGATAGATAGATAGAGAGAGAGAGATAGAGATAGAGATAGAGATAGAGATAGAGATAGATGTATGGTTGACTCTTGAATTAATCATATTTAGAATAGACTCATTAAATCGGTGAATATAAATATGACTAAATCAGGATGTTACACATAATGTTAACATTTAAAAAAAACAGCTAATTTTAAAAGCCAGCTTGTCTTAATAAAGATGCAACATTTCTTGTACTCAGAATGCTACCTCTATGCTTATTTTAGGACTACAGCTGGGCTTTCTTTAGAAGAAGGGCAAGCAGTTTTGAAGGATCAAGGCCAATTGACCTTGCAAAAGGTTGCAGGAGTTCTCTAAGTGGAAGGGGATCAGAATTCTTCCTTTTTAGGATTGGGATTTAAGGATAGAGGGCTGGGGGAGGCAAACTGCTTACATTCCATCCATAAACCTTCCTTGAAAAATGGCCCAAAGTGATCAGATATCACAATGCAATTTTCAGACCATCTGTAGGATTTCTAATGGAATTAATCCAGTAACATTTCAGTCAATGTTCACTGACCACTGGGCTATGCAGGGTTGGACCAGGACTAGATTATACTTCAATTAAAGACAACTGGAAAATTCAAGATCTGTAGGCTAGACAGGGAAGTCATTTTTGACTTGAAAAGGAAATGATTTGCCTCCGTAAGCCTTAATGTTTCCATTCTGATTAAAACCTACTTTGAAAAAAAACTGCAAAAGGTTGGCTCTTTTGCCAGCAAGATACTGATAATATGATCTCAGAGTGTTGGGGGACTAGATTTTTAGGTACATTTGTTGCTGTACAACCAAAATGCTACAATCCTTTATAGATATGGTCAGCCTAGATTTTGACTTGGGGAGCTGTCTGAAAAACCATGAATCGTGAAAAACCATGCCATAAATTTTTGTGGATTGTTTTCCACATTCCCAGAATTTCAGACAAAAAGTGGCATGCTAACCTTGAATTTTTGTCCAGATGGACTGGAAGATGTTTTTTGCCAACATCTTTAATGAAAGCTGTTCAGAGGAAATTTATTCAAGTTTGGAAGTTCTCGTACTAGTTTACAATACTTTTGGGTCAGAGCACATATCAACACTTGAAGATTAGAAATGGTATTCTGTATTTTTGTGAAAGAATTTAAAGAATCATCAACCATCAAGACTAATGTAATCCCAGTATGTTATACTGAAATGAGGCCAAGATATTCTGACCTTGAATATCATCTTCCCCTGGAAATTCTGGAATCATCAAAATTTAAGAATGCCAAAATTATGTAAGATTTGTCTGTCTAGTTCAATTTGACAGTTATAAAAATGAGTTAGAATTAAATTTTAAGTAGATAGAAGGCATTTTGTGAGCAGAGAACAGGTCTTAATAGAGGCCAGAACAATTGTTGCCACCCATTGTGTCCAGCCATGTTTTCTTTAAAGCATAGCTTATTAATAAGCCATAGCAACTGGATTTCAACATAAAACTAAGCTAAACTATCATTATCTCTTGATTTACAAGAATTTGAAGCCATATTTTTCTTTGTGTTACTTGATTTTTTGATTAATCCATTTAGATACATTTCTTCTTCCCTGGTTGCCTTATAATGGTTGCACAAATTCCCAGAAAATCTAGCCAGTGAATTCACTGGCAGGTGAAATCCAACGAGCTAGCAATAACAAGATTTTGATACCTCCCATTTTCCTTTTTACTTCATTTTCCATATTTAAAAGTCTACTCCTCAGATAACTGCAGTAACACATTTGTAAAGTAGTAAAGAAATGTTTATTTTAACCAACTTTTATCTGCTTGCAGATTTCAGATGATTGGCCAGGATATAGCTTGGATCTGTTTACATATCCACAGCATTACTGTGGAGATCTTGACTATGTCCTCATACCCCATGGGATCATTGTTGACAGGTAAAAAAAACTTTGGTGGATTTAAAACCTGTGATTTATATTTTTTACATGTGCAATCCTTCAATAGTGAATTATAGTGTTGTGTTACTTGTCCATTTTCATTTTTATCCTTTCAGCAGATAGCTTGAAGAAGTCTCTTTATAAGTCTCTCCTCATTTCTATCATTCAGAACTTCCCATAGAGGAGTGGCTGAATTCCAGAGAAATTTCTTCTTCCATGTCTACATCAAATTTTAAGATGCCAGATTGAAGCCACCTTCTTGGTGTCTCTCCACAGTCACATAGCATGATATTATCTGCTAAGAGCTTCCCCTTGAGCATATTAGTTTTACATTTAGCCACTCAACTCTCAACCTATTCAGAGTCCTCCAAGTAATATAATGGAGGTCAGATCCTTCATCTATATCCTTTTTTAATGTTATTCCTTTTCCAATGGTCTCCTTCTTCCAACTTTTAATTTGTTCTTGTGTACCTCAAGAATGTTTGTCGTTGCCATAAAACTGTTCCTAGATTTGAGTTGGTGGGCTTAGGGCATATGTCCATTCAGAGAATGTCGAGGCTCATTCTCTCAGTATCTGCTGCTACTTCTCTCCTGATCTTAGTGGAGCAAATGCCAGTGAGAGGATATATTTTCCCTTTTGGGGTGGGTAATTTCCAGAGAAATTCAAATTCCACATTAAATATTATTATTATAAAATAGGCTTGCATAGCCCATTTAAAAACAGAGCTGTTTTTTATTTCTGATACATTAATTTGCTCCAAACAAGGTTTTTTTTTTTGCCAGTTAATAGTAGGATTAGATCCACAGCTTGCTTTAAACTATGTTTGAATGTAATCACGATTGTGGTTACATTCCAGAGAAATTTAAATATCACATTAAATATTGTTATTATAAAATAGGGTTTTGTATCCATTTTAAAAGCAGAGGTTTTTAATTTGTTGTTTTTTGCCAATTAGTAGAGGATTTAGGTCCACAGCTTGTTCCAAACTATGTTGAATGAAACCATGATTGATGGAATAAACTACACTGGTTTAGTTTCATGCCATGCTAATTCAAAATTTAGCTTATTAGACTTACTAGCATGTTTGAATCAATTAAATGTGACATTTATTTATTAAATTTAAATGCTGTCCATCTTACTCTGAAAAGCGACTTTTACCCAAGGAAATCCAGTAATGTTATATGTTATATTTTGAATGTGGAAACTAAAATGATAAATCTTCAGATCTATCCATTCTGCACTGTTCTAGATGGCTGCCTTGAAGTAGAAAATTAAGTGGGGAAATGTCTGTTTAATATTTCATGCCTTAAGATGGGTGGGCCATAACCCTTAGCAACCCTAGCCAACATAGTTGATGGTGAGAGATGCTGGGAGATTTGCCTGTTTCAAATAATAATTTACAGTTTAAAATAAACTCTGTCAAAATATGCTTTTGTTCTTGGTGGATGGGGAATATGTCTTGATCACTTATCCTCCAGAGTATACTATAAATTCTTATCGTGTGAGACATTATGAATGTTAATAATGGCCTAGAGGCTAAATGTCTAAGATGCAACTCAAGGTGCAGAGAAAAATAATGGAAAGAGAGAATTTCTGATGTATTAAAATAGCATTGATTTAGGATTGCTATGCTCCTTACTGGATAATCAACATACATTGAAGATTTGATATAATAAGCTGTGAAAATGTGCTGCATATTGACAGAAGAATCCTAAATTGTGCTGCATATGAAGCATACTTCTGAGTTGTAATAATGTGTATAAGAGTTCTGATTCTCTTGTGTAAAAGTGTTATCAGACAGTTACATCAGAATTCGAAAGGTGATGATGCTCATCCAAATATATTTTATATTTATATATTTAGGAGCTGAAGTCTCTGTTGACTTGAATTGTACTCCTGATAATTTCACAGCCACTGCCATACTGTTTTCTTGACATAATATAGAATTAATTCATTCATGTTTTCTTTTTAATTTCCTGATCTAGCCTACATCCCTGGATGTTTTCTTAAAGATCTCCTATTTAAATATTAAGCAAGTCTGATCTTGCTTAGTTGTCAAAACTGGCCAGGTTCTGGAAGGTGTTGGATACCCGCTAGAACAAGGGTGTCAAACTCAAGGCCTGGGGCCCAGACCTGGCCCAGGGGGGTGCTTACATCTAGCCCATGGTGCTGCCCTGGAAACAGCAGAAGACTGGCCCATGGTGCCTCTGTCAGCAAAAATGGAGCTCAAGACTCCATTTTCACTGGCAGAGAGTGGCAGGAGGACATCGCAACTGAAAATGGAGCTCAGGAGCCCCACCTCAGCCCACTGAGGTCAAACACAACCCTGATGCAGCCCTCAATGAATTCGAGTTTGACACCCTTGCCCTAGAATTATATCACAAGAGCTAGGCTTAAAGCATATTTTATTAGATTCCATTAAAGCTAACACCAAATCTCCCCCTCCATTGAAAATGTAAACATTTTGGCCCACTTTCTCCAGTGGGGTGTGTGTGTGTGTGTGTATTTTCTTACGTTTTCGTGGGTACTTACATGTATGGTATTCAGCTTTGTTCAGGTATTTTCCCATGTCATTATAGTTGTGTTTTTAAAGTTGTAGCAACGTTGTAGCAATGAGATTCTGATGAAACATTGCTACAACTTTAAAAGCACAACTATAATGACGTGGGAAAATACCCAAACAAAGCTGAATACCATATATACATACATACATACATACATACATACATACATACATACATACATACATGTGTGTGTGTGTGTGTGTGTTTTCTGAGGTTTTCGCTGGTATTTGTATGTGGATCTTTGGTTATTCGGGTTTTCTCCCGAAAAATTGGAAGTATTTCCAATTTTACGCAGGAGAAAACCCGAATAACCAAAGATCCACACACATATATATATATGTAGGTCTAGGTGTGTTCGGGTCTTTTCCCGTGTAAGATTAAGAGTATCTTGGAGACGTTTCAGTGAGATCCCACTCGCCATCCTCAGGCTGGTGCTTTCGGCTTCATGCCAGTGCAAGCAGTGTGTGATCGGAGCTGCCGTCTCTCTATATATACTGGTGGTGGGGGCTGGTGTGCTGGGCTGGTTGGCTGCACTGCTGCCTCTTGATTGGTTGATGGAGTTGATGTTGGTATAATGGGCTGTGTGGTGGCCTTCTGAGTTTTGTTGTGGAGATATCCTCGATCTTGTGCTGTAATCTCCTGGGTCATTTGTTTTGTAGTGATCTTTTTTCCATTAGCCTCTCGTGTTTTAACAGCTTGGGTAATGGGTTGTGTGATGGGTTTGCGAGTACTTTTGTTGTGGTATCCTGGGTCCTGCGTTGTAATCTCCTGGGTCATTTGTGTTTTGATCTCTTTTCCATTAGCCTCCTGTGTAGTAACGGCTTGGGTAATGGATTGTGTGATGACCTTGTGAGATTTATTGCTGTGGTATCCTTGGTCATCCTTGCTGTGATACC